>NC_049995.1:2126042-2144715 GCF_000003815.2 Branchiostoma floridae | reverse complement strand
ACACTTTTTGTTACAAACTACGGTAAAGCGACGTATGAATAATTTATGCCGCTTAGTACAGCCCACTAAATTCTGCCATATAACATGTTTCTTTCTACTTTGAATAAGCATTACCAACAAGAAAATTACACCTCATCCGTAAAGAGCCTAGACATTCGTAGGGCAATCACACAGCTCAGAATTGGCTGTTACAAATCAAATTAAGAAACCGGGAGATTCCAAACAAATCCTACCCAACAGAGGGTTTGTCCATTCTGTCCAGAGCTAACTGAACATGAATATCACTTTATGATTGTATGTCCCAAATATTCTGATATGCGTAATTCTCTATGCACAAGGCTGTCATTTTATACACAAGGATTTATCTCAATAGACCCGGAGTGCAAATTAAAATACACAATGACATGTGACAACCCCTGCTTTGCAGACTTGGGAAAAAATATTAAAGAATGTTTAGACGTTAGAAATTCCTCCATTGCTTGTAAATATCTCCAATCATTGTAAAAAAAATACTACGACTCCAGTATTAGTTAGATAAGCCTTAAGTTCAGCTGTAGAACTGTGGTATGTAGATGTCATACTTTGTACCGAAGATCGTGAATAATGTGACAGGGGTATAAGCAAGGAGCTTGATAGATCTCCTAAGTCAACATAGAACGCAATGCAAAAATTATGGAATGCCGGATAAAACAAGGGACTGGAGAAATGTGGCCACTATATACCGGTGGTCACTATAGAGAAAATGCTGATCAATTGACCATGAGCAATAAGAAACACATGATGTCATTACCTACCTGTGGCAAACATCAGCCAGCAGATGACCGTAGCCCAGGAAAGTGAATGTGCCGCCATCTTACCACACCCGCACCCGACTAGGCGAACGCTTTGTTGTTTCCCACTGATACGGCCAAGTCGACGTTACCTTGTGTTCTTACAAAAATTCTACAGAGGCCTACTGTACGCAATTATTCTTCTCGCAAGTTCTGTCAATCGAATATATACCCGCACTGTGGACAGCCGAGTGACTACGAAGAGCACAAAGAACTACGTATACCCGACTTTTCTCAACTCGTACAGGACTCTACGTACATATGGTATATACGTGGCGAGATACTATAACAACGCATGCGCGGATCATGAAATTTGATCTCACCTTTAATGTAATTGCTACATTCTTGGAAACACCAAGGTGATTACCACTTTTCTTGGAAACACCCATCTAAATGAGTGCGATCAAAAAATGAATAATTTATGCCCCTTAGCGTAGTGTATGTTTTTCTCGGTTACACCTTCTTAGTACTGTAAATGCGTTTAAGTTCGCGGGGATTTAATTTCGCGGTATTGCCATCCCGCGAACTGAAATGTATTTTCAGTGCTGTATTCTTTTCACATAGTGTAATAGAAAACCCGGCGTCTCTATGAACTGCCAGTCAGAAACCAGTCAGTCAGTACTGGTTACTCGGCAAGGGTGCTACAAACGGAAAGTTCGAATGGGATGTGAAAGTGCTGGCGTGATCAACTATTATTTTTCCAACTCTATTCACTCAAACATATAATTAAGGGTTAATAACCCGCCCCGAGGTGTATATGGTGTCATAACTCCTGGTCCTTGGCTATAACCACCTTATAAAACCACCGAGTGAGCGAAGCGAACGAGGTGGTTTTATGAGGTGGTTATAGCGAAGGACCAGGCGTTATGACACCATATACACCGAGGAACAGGCGGGTCATTAACGTTATTATCATATAGTCTACCGAAACTTGCAAACTCCTGTATTACGCATGAATAGGTGTGATAATTCCTTTGTCGAATTTCTGAAAAATTCACATTTGTTCTTTGGTACATACATTTGTAAGGAGATTACAGATTGCATTTTGAAACCAAAATTTCCACAGAAAATATTCGAAATATTTGTTTTTTTTAGAACAGCAAAACTCATTATCAATGTCAGGAGCCATCCCCCCTTGCAGTCTGTACTCATTTCCTCTGCTCTGGCGCCTGCATACCCCTTACTTTCTTGTGTGTATCGCTGCTTCTGATTGGTCAGAATGAATCGACCATTTGAAAATGGTCGATGCACACCAGCCTGGCCGGAATCTATGTGTTACGGTGTCATAACCAACGGGGCCTTCCGATTGGTCCGCGGCGCCTGGCTATATGATAATACTTTGAAATGTACAGTGGGCACATGTAGGGCTTAAGGGGAAGGTCGTGCCGAAGACAGTAGGAAAATGTTCGCGGTGGTTTTGAGCTCGCGGTGAAGCGGCTACAGCGAAAGCCACGAACATAAAACCGCCGCGAAAGTTTCTGCATTTACAGTAGTCTAATTATCTTGGGCGGAGTGCGGCACATCTCACGTCATGTTTCACACCCGGCGGGACCTATGTGCGACACACCCAAGATCTTCCTGTAGCAACAACAAAACATCTGTATCTGCATGTATCGATATAGCCGGTATAACCGTCCTTCGGCGTAACACACTGTCTTCTATATCTGTATCTGTATCTGCAAAGCCGATTTACATTTCAATGAGAACGAGCCATGTGTGTGTGTCATGATCTGTAACGAATCTGTTGAATAAGAGGTAGAATAACATAACACTAGACTCATTTCTGACACTTTATTAGCACAAGCAGTTGCACCAGCCGTTAAGAACGCCTCCTTGCGGCCAACTCTATTACTGCAGAGCATGGGTATGGACCGCTTACTAGGCGCATGCGCCGTTATGCACAACTGTGACTGGTGGATCATTGGGGTACTCATATCTGCAACAGAGAAAAACAGAAGAAGATGTAAATAACAGACGTCTTTAAGACCTCGATCCGTTGAGTAATGATTAGCAGAATGAATGAGGTTTTCATGACCTACAGGATACACAAGTACACAAGTTTCTCTAAAACAATTCATCGCTGTTATTTTTCACCTGACGCAAAACGGCTGCTTTATTCTCTCGGAGCAATGTTGTAAAATACAACACTTCATACAAGATCTTCATTACTCATCATAGTGCAAAAGTTTCTCTTATTGACAAGATCATTCTGTCAATAGACACGTAAATGAAGCTGTCGTAAACTACTACACGACTTACGGCCAGGAGCAATAATGTAAAATACAGCACTATAAACAGAATCTTACTCACTATTGACAGGATTATACTCTCCACAGTGCAAGATTTCCTCCTATTGACAAGGTCATCCTGACAATAGACACTTCCGTAAATGGAACTGTCGTAAATCTAAAGCATGACTTCCGACCAAGAGCAATGATGTAAAATACAGCACTACATTGTATAACCAAGATCTTTCTGACTATTGACAGGATGATCCTATCCACTGGCAGTGCAAACATTTCTCTTGAGTGTCAGGGTCACCTAGTCTCCAAGCAGACCCTACGGTGCCTTAGAGATAGCGGCACCGGTGCCCGTTTGACGTCCTTTGGCCGGCTATACTCCTTTGCTAGCTTTGATACTAACTCCGTAGGGTCTGCTTGGCACCGTAGGGTCTGCTTGGAGACTAAGGGTCATTATGTCAACAGACACTTCCGTCTAGATAAACAAAACTGTCATGAAACTACAGCACGACTTACGGCCAGATGCAGGCGGCGCTCTGGAAGGCACAGGGGTTGTGGTACGTCACACCGTTGCTGGCGCAGAACGGGCCCTCCGTGCCGGTCATGTGACACTCGAACACGTAGTCAAGGCAACCGGCCTGGTACCAAGGCTCGTCTGTCAGGGCGGTCCCCTGGCGCTTCTGGTGGTAGGCGTGAGTCCGGGCCGAGTCTGGTTGAGAAGAGAACACATTTTGGTTCAGAACAGAGACTAGGTGTGTGTGTGTGTGTGTGTGTGTGTGTGTGTGTGTGTGTGTGTGTGTGTGTGTGTGTGTGGAGGGGCGGGGCGGGGGATTTTTATCTAGACATAAAGTCACAATGACAGGTAGATGCCAAAAAGAAGCCACGTTTCAAGAGCTGACATTCTCTAAACGAGAACGAATTCTCGTTACACCACTACAAACAGTTACACACAGGGGGCAAAGTACTAAAATGCAACTATCATAGTAACATCTGGGTACTACTTACTGCATCTTCCATCGTGCTCATACACAACAGGTGGGTCATCCGGATACTCGAATCTGACACCGAGATTACGGAAAGGAAAGAAAGAAAGATTAGATGCTGATATATCTCTCTTTTCATGATATCTCTCTCACACTCACTCAGTCACTCACTCACTCACTCACTCACTCAATCACTCACTCACTCACCCACCCTTATTCACATACTATCTATTGAGTATATAGTTTTATCGACTTTTTGTATCAAAACTTGAAAATGAAGTATCACACAGATGCTTTTCGAGTTCCGGACCTTAGGCGTCGCCAAAATAAGAATGACTATTGATTCCGCCCCTGGGGCTTCACCAAAAAGAGAATAACGTGAACTTACGGCCAGATGCATGCAGCAGTGAGAAAGGCGCAGTAGTTGTGGTAGGTTTGTCCGTTACTGGCACAGAAGGGCCCGTCCACGGAGACGCCGCAGCCCATGTGGTTCAGACATCCCGCCTGGTACCAGCCTTCCTCCGACAGCGACTGGCGCTTCGGTTTGGCCACGGACTTGGCTTGGCAGCCTGAAATGGGATATTCATTAATGAATATCAAGCAATATTCCCGACAACATTTTTATACACTGCAATTTATCAGAGCCAGTGCAGTATTTGACATTTTGTTGAATACAACGCAACAATTTACCACATACTTTACAATGATGACATTGTTGTATATTCAAAACGAATCCGATGATTATTAAACATGCAAATGAAATTGCGCTTGTATTCGATAAAATTACGGTATATTTAAGTATACTTAGGCATGGTATACTTAAGACGAAAAGACTTTGGCACCTGTACGCTGTAAATAATATTGAAGTAAACTAAAATATATTGAAGTAAGTTTACCCTCAGACATGGAACAGCCTTTAATGTCCAATACCAAAAGTACAAAAATTCAAGAAAAGACTGGCTAAGATGAAGCAATGTATGATCATATACATGTATGGTTATGTTGTAATGTGATATTCCGTAACCATATTGTATAAGAAGCCATATTGGAGCGCAAAAAGCAAGGCAATGCGGACAAATAGAAAGACAGAGCAACCATCTCATCTTTCATAAAGGACAAAAACACTCATACGATGATGCCAGTTTGAAATTCAAACTTGAAAACCCTACCTGCTGCCAGAAAGATCAGAAGCACGCCCAGTGAGACCGCCATATTGTGGTGTTTCTCACTGTCGAAATGTGTCGGAATCACACGCTGGTCACGTCATCAAAATGTGGCATTCCAAACCCCGGAACAAACGACCGGACCACACCGGTGGTGGTGTTTGTATTCTATAGATACTACAGCTGCTTAGATAAAAAGAACGAAATATTTACCTAGCCGTTCCTTGGTAATATCATTGCTACAGTCACATTTCCGAACTGACCGTTCTCGACTGGGCACCGGTTTGGAAATGTGGCCGTCGGATAGAATTACTTTGAAAAGCGGTTTCCGTACTGACTGATTTATCCAAATCTTATCATTATTTCTAAGAGAAGTATGATAGAAAATGAGGGGAAAATTTGCTTACATTATATGTCATCCGGCAGGGGCTTACTTTTTTTCTTAATCGTGTCCATAATTTTCAGGTATAGGAGCATTGTGTTTTATCTATCAATATGCCAGTTGTATCTACCTAAAATATATTTTGAACAGTCCTTGAAAGTATCAAATAATAACGGGATTGGCCCAGTTGTTCCGGATATGTCAGCTGCCGGAAGTCCCATATCAATTTAGCAGGGCTTGTTTTTCGACATGTGTATTTATAAATTTGTTACTATTGACTATCGCTGTACGGGGGTTTATTCAATGACGCACCAAGTCAAACAGTTCACAAAGTATTGTATGATAAGCTCCATTACCTTAATTAAGAAAAATAGGACCCTTCTAGATTGAGTGCCCCCCCCCCCCTTTATATATTTACATTTTGATATTACTAATTTTACTAAATTTACTTGTCTTCTTCTTTGCATACACTAATCAGTTGTCTACGTACCTTAGAGTCCATACCTTTGTTTCCCTTTGTTTGTTTGTACGCATTCTTTTATGGATAAAAACAGAGAATATAGTTCGACAGACATTTTTGTTTACATCACCTCAGTGACAATGTGGTTTATTCGAATGTGAGGCGAATAACACAGCGCTATTTGCTCTTGCCATTGTCACCAGCGCTACCTGCCGATTCTGCTCAGGATAACAGCGGGAGGTCCATCACGCTGCCGTCAGCGTTACAGCCGCCAGGGTGCCACAGGACGATGGGCCTTGCGTCGGCATCGTTGGCACTAAAATAAAGCAAACAAACAAACAAACAAACAAAAATAAAAAAAAATAAACCGAGAACACATAAAAAAGTTCATATGCCGTTTGTCTATTGGAGATTATAAATGTTCATGTTGATTTTAGATAATTGTATATACATGTAATTTTCATACCTGCTAATAGTTTGGCTTAATAATTTCAACGTTTAGAATGCTGTTCCATATAGGATAGTACTAGTATAATAGTGAACACTAGTATATGAAAGATATTTCAGGACAAAAGGGGTCTTCTACAGAAGTCCGTCACTAGGATAGTACATTAAGGAGGTCCCGTGTTTGAAGTGAATGGGCCCTTCCCGGTGTGAGTGGTTCAAACCTACAGTCCTATGGCCGCACTATGGGCAATTACCGTCGTATTGAGGTCATCTGAGTTAGCGTCGAATGGCAGCCACTCCAGACCCATGCGAATCCAATTGCCCAGCCAATAGCAATAAGGATAACAAGTTTGACTTACGCAGATACGCAGGCAGCCATCTGTAAGAAGCAGATGTTGCTGTACGTCTGCCCGTTACTGCCGCAGATCGGGGAGTAGTACTCCGGACAGTACATGGGACAGTCGGAGTCGAACTGCCGCTTACGGTCCTGGGTCTCACGGGTACAGGGGGCCTCGCTGGCCATCGTCAGGGGCTTGTAGTCAGGTCGGTTGGCGAAGCTGGCAAAACAGTAACGTTACAACACCCAACACAAGTATTACATAAAGCAAACTTAACTTAAAAGTTCATCTGTGCTGGTCAATTAAAAAAAAAACTGTCTAAGCCCCTCCCCCCGTCTCAACGGAGACACTCTGCAACTTATGATCCACTGCGCTCACCATGTCACGTGTTCTATCTGCAGGCCGATACGATAAAGAGGTAGGGGATTGCTCATTCTTGACAAAGACTAAGGTTGGAGAGGAGAAAATTTGAGTAAGTCCATTTTTCATGTAGTAAATTAGAGTTCAAATTTGATCTTGACGCAGGCAAGCTTTCGTCATAAAAACTTTAGTTAAGAATTTGTGTTACAGTAACAGTACTTTGAGATAAGTCAACTAATGTAGAAGGGAAGCAATTGGCCAAATGTTTCACTGGCAAGTGAATGACATTGCCTAAATTGCGTTTCATTGCAGAGTTCTTTATTGATTCATCCTGTTACAAAAGATTACTTTTTCGCGTCTTTGATATCGCTATCATCCGGGTAATCAGGTTCTGGTAACCCGAATATTGAGGTCATCTAGAGTGCGAACCTGCACCCATTCAAAATCGTGTCGATCGCGCTGATTGGACGTTGAGAGACCTTTACATCATGCTACTGTACGGGTGGACCTATCCCCTAGCCCCGCTCATCTCTGTCGAAAGTTTGAAATGTAAAACAAAACTATTAAAATACAACTATTTCACGGACTTAAAGCCACTCTCTCATTGGTTGTATCATTGATTGCCACGACCCTATTGGCTGAACTCCTAATTGTGATGGACAGTCACTGGGGACCGGTCTTTATCAATTTACCGCGCGCGACTGTGACATGTCAACGCGTGGTCGACATGTTTTGAAAGGTAAGATCTTTTTTCTTGTACCTTTCAGGGTGAATGTCAATTCTTATCGACCATGATACATGAATGAATCTTATGGATGAGCTTATAAAACTTGAGCTAAGCTTCAGGCAGTTTTACACGGCGATTCTCTTTTCACTCTATTGCCCCCCTCCCCACTGAAGTTTCAATTGGAGCCGCGGCGTTTTGCATTGTGTCACTGCGCAGATAACTATCGATTTGATAATGTGTAGCTCTTTGCTTCGTTTGGCCTGGTTGGTTATTTGTTTGTTTATCTATTTGCTTACTTTACTTACCTTGTGAGGGTGCGTAAAGACTAGACATTAGCTTGTCTATCGTTCACAGACAAATAAATAAATAAACAAACAAACAAACAAAGAAAAGTGTTAGATGAAAAGAAAAAAGCCCACTGTTCGGCCAGTTGGCATGCGGCCTCGTCCAGATGACAGGGGCTGCTGTAGGTGATCCCGTCAGACCCGCAGACAGGGTCGAACAGCAGCGGACAGGCCATCAGGCAGCCATACGGGTCCAGCAAGCCCTGCCGGGCAACCAGAGACTTGGCCTGGCAACCTGTTCGGAACGAAATACGTGTGTTTTGTCATATTCAATATAAATCTTCAATTATTGACAATTATGTGATTTGTTGTCTGTGGACAGGCCATCAGACAGCCGTACGGGTCCAGCAGTCCCTGCGGGGCAACCAGAGACTTGGTCTGGCAACCTGTTCGGAACGAAATACGTGTGTTTTGTCATATTCATCGTAAGATAAATCTTCAATTATTGACAATTATGTGATTTGTTGTCTGTGGACAGGCCATCAGGCAGCCATACGGGTCCAGCAATCCCTGCCGGGCAACCAGAGACTTGGTCTGGCAACCTGTTCGGAACGAAATACGTGTGTTTTGTCATATTCATCGTAAGATAAATCTTCAATTATTGACAATTATGTGATTTGTTGTCTGTGGACAGGCCATCAGGCAGTCGTCACCGGTCCAGCAATCCCTGCCGGGCAACCAGAGACTTGGTCTGGCAACCTGTTCGGAACGAAATACGTGTGTTTTGTCATATTCATCGTAAGATAAATCTTCAATTATTGACAATTATGTGATTTGTTGTCTGTGGACAGGCCATCAGGCAGCCATACGGGTCCAGCAATCCCTGCGGGGCAACCAGAGACTTGGTCTGGCAACCTGTTCGGAACGAAATACGTGTGTTTTGTCATATTCATCGTAAGATAAATCTTCAATTATTGACAATTATGTGATTTGTTGTCTGTGGACAGGCCATCAGGCAGCCATACGGGTCCAGCAATCCCTGCCGGGCAACCAGATACTTGGTCTGGCAACCTGTTCGGAACGAAATACGTGTGTTTTGTCATATTCATCGTAAGATAAATCTTCAATTATTGACAATTATGTGATTTGTTGTCTGTGGACAGGCCATCAGGCAGCCGTACGGATCCAGTCATCCCTGCCGGGCAACCAGAGACTTGGCATGGAAGCCTGCTGTATGGGCAGGAAATATATACGTGTTCTGTCATAGTCGTGGTAATTCTATAGATTTAAATCTTCTATGCTAATTCTTTGATGGACACTTTATATATAGATGTTTACATAATGCAGCGCAGCTAAACAAATACACGTGCACTGTTTTATTCAATCATAATAATACGATCGTATAGAAGAGTTTCCTCAAGCTTTTTTTCTTCTTCTTTTTTTCTTATAGCCTATTTGGTTATATGTATCGACATCCAAGCAGATGTGTATGTATATATCCAAGCAGATGTTGTGGTGTATGATCGTAGCCTTTTCTGACTGCTGAGCGTCTCTTACAATTAATGAAGTGATCCAGTGAGTCATCTGTGGACAGTCGGCACCCTCAGAGCTAAGGTGGGCATGCGCAGCTGTCAGAAAAGCCTAGTCCGGATACGTTACGATCTTAACTCCCAACATCTGCTTGGTGATTAATGGTTAACTGATACTTGATATTTCTTGTAGTAAGTCGTTAGAAGGCAAACTGCGCTGTAACTAGCAGGCCTCTTTCTACAGAGTGATTGGCGACGTTGGGCGGGCCGGTATAAGCGCGATTTAATTAGGCTTGCACTTAGCTTTACCTACTTTGGCGCATGGTTTGATACTTATACTTCTGGCCACGCCATGTCCCTCCATATGGTTACTACTAGCACGGAACAATACATTCAAACACACAAAATCAACATTTCAATCCTTTTGGATTATATTATGATATAGAGAATACCGCGACATTATCATCTTTCTCAAAAATCAACATTTATAAACCACATTTGGCGTAGATACATGAATATTTGCCATACCTGCCACCAGAAAGGTGAGAACTATCACCTGTGAGAACACCATGTTGTATTTTCACCTGAAGCCGCCAGTTATCACGTATATCATCATATCTGTCGAATCGGAACAAATGTAACGCCATGCCGTGTTGTTTACATTTTGTCAATTAGTACAATGTCTTGTGTAATTGGCATACTTTGTAAGCCTGGATACCATCCTCCGTAGTGACTGCTGGATCAAAGTTTTCGCCGTCGTACCACGTTAAAAGGTCATGGCCAGCGAAAGATTGAACCAGCGGTCACTACGGAGGATGGTACCCAGGCTAATACTTTAGCTAGTTTACCCAAATACATGAATAGCAACAATCATTGATTCAATGCAGAAATGAAACACAAGTACCGTAATATGATTTGATAAATGTTGTTTATTCAACGAAATGTGAATTGGCGCTCTTAACATAGCACGACAATGTAGATGTAGACAACATGCTACAGATGGCATCAACGCCACCATGCGGATCGAACAGGTAGGACAGTACTACATTCAGGTCCTCCCCTTTCTGTTGCCGCCATCTTGCCGCAGCGTTAACGGCCCTCGCCTCCAAACGTAAACGGACTCTCGCCGTTACACCCGCCCTGGTGCGCCAAGGTGATTGGGTTCGCGTTGGGACGGTTCACACTGAAGCAAACAAACAAACAAACAAACAAACAAAGACATGAATGGTAGTTATCATCATCAATCTAGCTTTTCGTGTGTGTTAGGCCATGTCAATTTGATGATGTGGATGGCATTAATTTCGTCCGTTTCAAAAGTTCAAGTGCTTTAAAAAAAGCTGTACCTTGCCGGGTAGTAGGGATTTCGTCAGGAAAAGCTACCTCAGCGCTTCACCAGTGTTCATCAGTTAACATGAGGATCACATCAAAATAATCAGAGACAACCACAGAGTTCCACATGTCGCCCCCCTCCCACCCCAATTCTTGTACGGGAAAGCTTTAGTGACTTCTCCAGCTGCCAATCCAGTCTCAAATCTATTTTTCACACAATACAAACTCTATCAAGGACATTCATAGTCACAAATGTCTTTAAAATGTACTTACCTGGCTACTAGTCCCGAAGTTTGCGGCTATTTTTTTGTTTCATGTTGTTGCAATGTACAAAGAGCGACACCTAGGAACTTCAGTATGAAATGCAGCAAAAATCCCCAAGTGTAGGGAAATTTACCTCATTAACATAATCTATGTCAGATAAATTATTGGCACAATAAACCGGTATTGTAAAACTTTTTGACCCACAATGAGTATGCATTATTCTTTATTACAAAATAAATTCCTTCTGATGCAATTTTTGATATATCTTTATGATAAACATGGGTTAAAGCGTAGATTTATTTACGCTGGACCACATACGTCTAAAATACAGTTTCAATACTGGCCTGCAATGTACCCTTGTCTAACTAAGCCATAAAATTGGGCAAAGAGAAAAGGGCCTTTTGAAGGGCCTTTGGAAGGGCTGGGTTAACATTGAACCATTGATTGAACCATGTAAAGATCGGGCCTCATTACCTTGCCGGGCTAAGGCCCGGCAAGGTAAAAAAACAAAAACTTTTTCAACCATACTCTAAAGCAGCTTCAAAATGAACAAATATATGCCGTAGATTTCAAAAATAGATATCAGAAAAGTACACTACTGCCATAGAACATTACAACTTTTTACAAGGTCAAAGAAACAAATGTTGCTGTAAGTCTGCTCGTCTCTTCCGTAGATTGGATCCCGGAGGTTAGTACATTAAATGAGCAATACAACATTGAAAATGCTATTCAAATTGTCCCTATTTGAAATAAGTCCCATAGATTTTTAAACAGTCGTACGCTGATTAATCAGCCGTAGTGGTAGCACAACATGTTATGCTGTTTCAATAGGCATTTTAGTCTCCTCCCCGGGGCATGGTGAATGATGTAAATCACCGTATGACTGATACGAGACAGAGGTTCGCCAGGCCTCATCCCGGGTGATTTGTAGTGAATCACCAACTCCAGACAGAATGGTTTGCTCCATCGCACACCGCACCATCGCACGTGAAATAAACTGAAGGTATATTGAGAAAGAAATTGCTTTAAAGAAGCCCAACTTACGCAGTAAGGCAGGCAAAGCTCTCCAGGAAGCAGATGTTGTCGTAGGTCTGTCCGTTACTGCCGCAAACTGGGGAGTAGTATTCCGGACAGAACATGGGGCATTCGGAGTTGAACTGTCGCTTCTTGTTGACAGTTCCACAGGGATGGTCGTGAGCCAGCGTCAGGGGCTTGTAGTTCGGCTGGTGGGAGAACCTGGCACGGAAGTAAAGCTGTTAATGTATTGAAGTTCGCGGGGATTTACTTTCGCGGTAGTGGAAACATAGAGTGTTTGTTGTAGCGCCATTCACTGTAGTCACATTGTATTACTATACTGGAAAAATGTTCGCGGTGGTTTTAAGTTCGCGGTGAAGTGGCCACCGCGAAAAAAACAAAGAACAGATTTGATACAAAACATCAAAAGTATTAAGTTCAAACACGATCACACATTAATTTCCAAGAAACGTAATGTAATGAATTTTTATATCTGAAAATCGTGAGTCGTCGGGGTCAACAGGCATTTCGCCCTGGAGGCTGATCCAAAAAGACGCTTCGCCCCAGAGGCGTAGCCAAAAACATCATTGATAAAATGAAGTTTAGGGGGATAAGATATAGAAATGATATTGCTTTTGATTAAGGAAATTTTAAGATTCTGTTCTTTTCGTTCAGAAAAAAGTGACACGTATTAACGGATATTAAAACTAGAGTTCGGCGACCTCATACCTCCATGAATATTTAGAGCTTTTGTTAATTTCATGCAAATGACTTAACATTAACATGAATTATGCATGGTGTTGTTCATCATTGAAAAACCTACAGTACACATGTCACAAGTAAAATTCCCAATTCAGATCATTAATATCAAGTTGTTTTGCAATTTTTGCATAAATTATGCAAATAAATTCCTCATTTGCATATTTGATATCTGCATATGTTCCACTGATTATAATTAACATTTATCGAAGTCCAGTTATTACAAACAATGCAATTATGCAATGTCCTCATCAATTATGCAAATTAAGTCCTCATTTGCATAAAATGCCTATCATTTTGAACATCTTTGCCCAAGCTACCTGCATACCTAAAATGCAGGCAATCCGTCGTTCCTTTCTGCAGTTATCCTCTTTGGAGTGTCTTGACAAAAACGCCCCTGCAGTTCCACAATTAAATGTTAGGAGACTGAAACTTGCCCCACTTTGTCATGACGCTAAAAGCTATCTACCACTTAAATGTCACGACCATATCACGTCCGGGACAAGAGATACATTGAAAAAACTGCTATGATAGAATATTCTCATTAATTATGCAAATGTACGCCTATTTTGCATAATTAGTATTTTATCTTGTACAACATTGTCTAAGGTATCTACATACCAAAAATCATGAAAATCCGTTGTTCCCTTCTTGAGTTATCCTCGTCAGAAGTTTTTGACAAAAATGCCCCTGCTATCTCAAAACTAGACGCTAGGGGGCCCAAACTTATGTCATTTCTTCCTGAGCACAAGAGCTGTCTAATACTAAAAAATCGTGACCATAGCATATTCAGAACACCGAGATAGTAAAACCGGAAGTTGCGCTGCAGTACCAAGGGGAGTCGCTAGGGGGTCCAAAATCTAATCATTTCCAGCTTTTATCAGACACTACCAACACACAAAGTATGAAACCAATCCACCCAACCGTTCATGAGTTATTTTGTTTACACACACACACACACACAGACAGACAGACAAACGCGGGGTAAAATATAACCTCCATGACATTTCATGGAGGTAATGAACTACATCTATGTTTTTAAAGAATAATTCGAGTTGTGTTAAACCGATGCTCGCCGGCTGACTTACAGTGTTTTACAGATTGCCACCTCCAGTTCGCACTGGACCATCAATGCACCATTGTTTTGTGAATCGCGTACTCACAAGTTTTCACAGACAATAAGGTCCAGGATTAGGTCCGGATCCGGACCCGGACCTGATCTTCTGGGCCTGAACCGGACTTGGACCTGAATTTTCTGTGCTACCCTACTTACAGCGTTTCCTGCTCGCACATTGCCACCTCCAGTTCGCACTGGTTCCCGTAGGTGATCCCGTCCGAGCCGCAGACAGGAGCGAAGATGAAGAGACACGCCTGCGGGCAGCTGTTCCCTAAACCCTGCCGGGCCACCAGAGACTTGGCCTGGGAGCCTGGGACAGAAAAAAAATACATATTGGTGGCCTTCTTCGCGGGGCCTCAGCCTCCCGGCATTCGAACCGTAGAGAATGTTGAAAATCTTAATCTCAAAGCGGATCCTACGGTAGCCTATTAAAGGTAGCCTAAGATAGTATCAAAGCTGAGAGAGGAGTAAAGGAGTGTATCTTCCGGTACTATCTTAGGCCATCGTAGGGTCTGCTTGGAGATTAGAAAATCGCAGAACAGCACTCCCACAAAAAAGCCAGAGCTTGTAGATGTCTGCCACCAAGGAGGCTGAGAGATTGAGGTTTTTCTCATTTTTGTAAGACTTTGTATGCTTGCTGTTCTGAAAACCCAGCGACTTGGCTTTGCAATTGGGGACCTGGGTCAGAAAAATTATAGGACTGGTGTTTTCAAACGTCAATGAAGGTTAGACATCCAGGTATTAGGCAAGAGATAAGCCAATGTAGATACTCAAGTCCGGATAAGATTTTGGAAATTAACCCCAGACGTTTCATCCACTGACGCGTCTGGCTACATTATCCCGTGTTCTCCCCAGTTGTTCTAAAAGAAGGCAAGTCCAAGAGTGAGAATGCTTTATCTAGGTAAAACTCTACAGAAAGGCTTACAGATGTTACCATACGAAACATAATGATTTCCGTACCAGCCACCAGGATCGTGACAACCAACAGCTGCAGAATGGCCATGGCGTTTTTGCTCGTCGTCTTGAACTGACTAAAAACTTTAAAGCCAGTAGCCGTTGCCTTTGTCTTCGTCTTTTCTTGTTAAAGTCCCAAACTTCAATGAAGTTCTACCGATGAGTTTTGGACAGTGGAAACAGGATGTGACCCAGAAGTGACCTCGTTTACACTACTAAGATACCTGACATCCGTTGTCGTTTGTACCAGTTTACACACATCGATATATGGTTCAATATGACCTCGGGAAGTTGATATATTTGTTCCTTGATTATTCATTAACAGATTCAGCTGGATGAAGTCGAATGGCTAGCTTATCAAGAGATGGTGATTTTCTTCACTTCACCTAGGTGTAAAATGGGTACGTCAGACTTCGGTTCAAATAGCGCTCTAACGATAGCAGCAACGCCACCTTGCGGGTTAAAAGTTTAAGACACCTTTAGAGGCTTAGAAAAAGGAGTAAGATATGTACTCTGTGTCTAATTATCCTGCGGAGGCAGACGGTCAGGCAGACTTGCAGTTTAGTTGTACAGTCCCATATAACACGATATAACGCATAACGCAACTGAGTAGTTACATAAAAAAATAACACCAGTACTATAGTGTAATGTTAGGAATTAACTTTTAATCGATCAGGTATATTGAATGATTTAGCTATAGGATATACCAGACAGTAGATTGTCAACGTTGGTAGCGCCTTGTTGAACGCCATCGCCATGATGGGTTACTGTTCAGGACAGCAGGGCAGAGTCTCGTTCTGCTTCTCGTTCATCCCACAGTGTAGCACTCCCCAAAGCCATTGACATCGTTAACGGTTGCAGGGAGGCATGCTTTGAAAATAAGATATATAGTAGAGTCACACAATGATGCGGTATCACTCGTTCTGGAAATGTAGCATGCTGAGAAACTGTTTAAAAAAAATGACAAACAATAATGAGACATGCCTATAACTGAGTGTCGACATGCCAATAGATATGCGATATAATAGCATGCCCACATCTACGTGTCATTTTAGGTTGGCCACTCGTAACCGGTCTGGATTTTTTTTTTTTTTTTTTACTCAATGGTCACCACGTAACAAGGCCACTCAAGGTTACGGGTTACATGATTGGAACTGAAACAGCAACTCTTCACCCTAGGTCAGAAACATCATGATTGAGACCAGCCCAATTGCTCACTATGAGTGAGGACTAACTGACCCAATAGGCGAAGCAGGGGTTACGAGGGCTGCTCGGGAGATTCCCTACCCCTATTTTGGCCGGAATGGTTTGATCCGCTCGGGTGGATGTTCGCACATGTGGCGGGTTCTTTAACGTGCATAGTAGGGCTGGGTATCGGTACAGCGTACCGGTACAAAACCGGTTTTTCGTATTGGACCGGTCCAGAAAAACCGGACCTGAAAAAATTAGGTGGACCGAATGTTGGACCGATTACAAAATTAACAGATTATTTTATCAGGCATCCACACGTTTTAGCGCTTGTAGATGGAAGAAAATAACAAGAATGAAGGAGAGTAGAGTTTATAGTAATTTCTACCAAGTTTTACAGCCAATTGTACCGGTGCAGTTAGCGTTGTATAATTTTAAAGCGCCAGTGTGAGTCTAATAATCCACCAAACAGATTTCTTTGTAGTAAAATGGACTAGTTACCTATTCTTTCTGCGCAGTGATTGACTCATCCATATGAAGCTATGGGGTGGTGCCTGGAGTCGCGCGAAGATGTGATACATATAACATTCCCCAGACTGAGTGGGAGGGTGGGTGGGCGGGCGAAAAAGAAAACTGCGCTCCATCGTGCCTACCTCTTTTCCCTTGTCCCACTCCTTCTATCCCATGTTCACGTCTTCGACGGATTCCAGGCTGTGCGGATGAGTCCGTCAAACTGCATGTGAATAGTCTATCCTGCCTTTATATGGGATTGGGTCTTCGCCTAATATAGGCATCGCCAATCACAGCGCAGGAAAGATAGTTACCTATTCTTTCTGCGCAGTGATTGACTCATCCATATGAAGCTATGGGGTGGTGCCTTCCGTCGCGCCTCTTCTTCTCTTTAGTATCATTACCTGAGTTGCATGGCATCCAAGCTTCTTGGTGCGTGTGTGGGTTCTAGGAGACCAACCGCTGACTCCACGCTAAAAGGGAACGCGTGCGGTGTATACTCAAGGACGACAGTGGACGCATAGTCAAGGAACATACTCAACATAGTCTATTGACAACTTCTTATGGAACCGTTCCATGATGGTGAACAACCAGCACCACACAGTGCGTGACGTAACCACTAGCGGACTCTACCACTTATATGGGTGGTGGTCCAGACCTACCATAACAATCACTATACAATATTGGCGCTACTATTCTTCCTTCTTACATATGCATACCTCCTACTATTCCTAATCTCATCCTAACTTTCCTTCACTCCATTGTTCTTAAATATCCATACCTCCTACTATCCCCAATCTCATCTTAACCTTCCTTGACTCTATCGTTCTCTCCCACTCTCATCCTTACTTCTCCCACTCTCATCCGCCAAGTTCTTCACACCATCATTCTCTATTCCTTTCTACCCCAACCTCCATTCATTATTCTTTTATTCGTGTCCTGCTTATCGGAAGTGAATCAACTACAATAAAACTAATGTGCAGTCTAATACTTTTTATTTCTTGCATCGCCGGCGGTCCTCTTCTAAAAACTACTAGAAGTGTCCTCTGTCAGATGTTGCAAACTCCAAACATACTTCCAACCCCATAAATAGAATAGACACGGTACGTAACAATGGTCTATTATCGCAGCAGATGTAACTTTCGTATAACGGATCTCTCCAAATTCGATGTACACAAATGGCCCACACATATTGCAAGAATAAATACCCAATATAATCCCATTTCTCCCTATCAGAACTCGGGTATAAACAAAACAAAAATGTCGACATTCTGTTTCAAATATTTGTTTCAACTGCCGTTTAGCAAACCAAGCTACGTCACATACATTGGGATAATTGTATCTAAACAAAAAATCTGTATTGAAGTGTTAGAGTCCTCCTCACTACTGTTCTAGCTTTTCACTGATAACAACCTCTCTGGAAAATCCACTAACCCTTGAATTAATACATACTTGACGAAACCAGTTTTGGCCAATGCCGTTTTGCGCTGGGTAGCCAACCCTATATTACTAGGTCTAGCTTGGAAAGCATATGTGATAAATTCAAGACATTTTATTTTATGTGCAGCAAAAACCTTAATGTCTTCTATAAATAAGCCTTAACCCTGTGTGTGCCAATAAAGGCTGACAGTTAGAAAAAGTAAGCAGTGACCTTTTAATACTGGCTATATTAACCTGAAACTTTTATAGCGTCATCTTTGGACTCATTACAGCTAAACATGTCAGATCTACCTACGAAGCATAATTAGACTTTTGGCCTAAATGTTTCGATAAAACGACAAAATAACTGCTGCCT
>NC_049995.1:2069434-2125846 GCF_000003815.2 Branchiostoma floridae | reverse complement strand
CAACATTACAACACAAGATCGGTGACACGCAGCCGGATTGAACCCGCAACCTCTCGGTCACGAGGCACAAATCCTGCCACTGCGCCAGGCGATCTCACTAGATCAGTATAGATGTTCTTTTTTTTTTTACGAAGAAAGCGTTTAACAGACGTCCTCTAACATATTCTGTTACTTTAAGGCAAAATGGAAGTTCAGGTCACAATTCGAACGTACGAGAGAGCAAAAAATTCTGGGGCTGTTGTCTCTCTGTTTCTGAATTTTAAGTGTAGTTTTAAACTTCTTGATCCCTTTGCTTGGCCACCATCCCTGCCTGCACGCCGTCCTCCCATATGGTTTGCTGCATGTACTTTTCAGCTGGCTGGTGGGTCTAAGTTGCTGAACTTGAGGTGGTATTTTCAGACGTCCTCGCATCACACCCACGCACGTTGTACTGAATGCTTCCTGTAACATATTTATCATATTGCATGTCCTTCGGGATGAAGCTATCCTTTCTCTTGAAAACCTGTACCAGCTAACGAATACGTCGTTCGTTACGAATGTTCTACGACAATGTTGCTCTGTGTCTTGTACTTCAAAGAAAACGTACGTGTACCAAGAATCATAGCGATACAATAGCGTGTTGAAAAACGAACGAATGATACTCGTAATTAGTTCAAACTCCTTGCAGTTATACGTATATAAGTGCCAACTTTTAATCTTGTGCTGTCCGTCCTAAAACTATCCACGACGTACTATTCTCTACATTGCACACCGTAATCTTCACAATTGTCAGCCTCGACTTCAGTGCTTCTGTAGATATTTTCTCAATCGCGTTAAAAACTGCTTGCCGTTCTCGTTATCTACACGGGGTCCATCAACAATCTGCAATGCCACAAATCTCACCAAAGTATCGGACAGTCTCGGTATGTACCATCACGAAGTTAACCAAAAACCTGTCGTAGTCAGCCAGCCAAACTGTACTATTCTCATTTCCTACATGTGGCTACCCTGCCGCACGACCAACTATATCAGCCTAGAGTTGTCCCTCGACTTGTCAAGTAACAAACCGAACGAAAACCAAGTCCTGTTATCAGCCTGAAGCTGTCCAATAACTAATAGTACGGCTCCATATCACACAAAAATTGTCCTTCAGTCTTAAACTCCACCTGTGGTTGTCCCACAACTTGTCGCATAACAAACAAAATAAAAAACTGTCCGCCAGCCATGTTACCTACCTAGGCTTGTCTAAACAACCTGTCGTGCGACCAACCACTAACACCTGGGTAACAAATTTGTAACAACGTATCGTGCGATAACAGAAAACTGTATAACAGTCTCTTTACTTCTCTAGTCCAAAAACTTTCCAACAGTCTTGCTGCTTACCTGGGGTTACTCAACAATCTGTCGTACAACAACACACAAAACTATCTAACAGCCTTTTAATTCTCTGAGGTTGTCTAACAACCTGTCACACGACAACAACAAACAAAAATGTCCAACAGTTTTGCTGCTTACCTGGGGTTGCTAAACAATCTATCGTACGACAACCCACAAAACTGTCTAACAGCCTTTTTACTTCTCTGGGGTTGTCTAACAACCTGTCGCACGACAACAACAAACAAAAAATGTCCAACAGTCTTGTTGGCTTCCTGGAGTTGCTAAACAATCTGTCGTACTACAGCACAGCGTCACAAAACTGTCGAGCAGCCTTTTTACTTCTCTGGGGTTGTCTAACCAACCTGTCGCACGACAACAACAAACAAAACTGTCCAACAGTCTTGTTACCTACCCGGGGTTGTCCAACAACCTGTCATACGACAACAGCAAACAAAAAAACTGTCGTACACTGTTGTTACTCTACCTGGCGTTGTCTCACTGCCTGTCGGACGACCACAAACCAAACTGTCCAACAGTCCTGTTACCTGCCTGGTGCTGTCCCACAGCCTGTCGCACGACAACAAACAAAACTGTCCAACAGTCTTGTTACTTGCCTGGTGCTGTCCCACAGCCTGTCGTACATCAACCAACCAAACTGTCCAACAGTCTTGTTACCTGCCTGGTGCTGTCCCACAGCCTGTCGTACATCAACCAACCAAACTGTCCAACAGTCCTGTTACCTGGCTGGTGCTGTCCCACAACCCGTCGTACATCAACAAACCAAACTGTCCAACAGTCTTGTTACCTGCCTGGTGCTGTCCCACAGCCTGTCGTACATCAACCAACCAAACTGTCCAACAGTCCTGTTACCTGGCTGGTGCTGTCCCACAACCCGTCGTACATCAACAAACAAAACTGTCCAACAGTCTTGTTACTTGCCTGGTGCTGTCCCACAGCCTATCGTACATCAACGAACCAAACTGTCCAACAGTCCTGTTACTTGCCTGGTGCTGTCCCACAGCCTATCGTACATCAACGAACCAAACTGTCCAACAGTCCTGTTACTTGCCTGGTGCTGTCCCACAGCTTGTCGTACATCAACGAACCAAACTGCCCAACAGTCCTGTTACTTGCCTGGTGTTGTCCCACAACCTGTCGTACATCAACAAACAAACTGTCCGACAGTCTTGTTACCTGCCTGGTGCTGTCCCACAGCCTGTCGTACATCAACAAACAAAACTGCCCAACACGACGGTCCTGTTACTTTCCTGGTGCTGTCCCACAGCCTATCGTATACATCAACAAACCAAACTGTCCAACAGTCCTGTTACTTGCCTGGTACCGTCCCACAGCCTGTCGTACATCAACAAATCAAACTGTCCAACAGTCTTGTTACTTGCCTGGTGTTGTCCCACAACCTGTCGTACATCAACAAACAAAACTGTCCAACAGTCCTGTTACCTGCCTGGTGCTATCCCACAACCCGTCGTCCATCCACAAACAAAACTATCCAATAGTCTTGTTACTTACCTGGGGTTGTCCAACAACCTGTCGCATGACAACTACGAACAAAACTGTCCAACAGTCTTGTTACTTACCTGGGGTTGTCCAACAACCTGTCGCATGACAACTACAAACAAAACTGTCCAACAGTCTTGTTACTTACCTGGGGTTGTCCAACAACCTGTCGCATGACAACAACAACAAAACTTTCCAGCAGTCTTGTTATGTCTCTGGGGTTGTTTACAGCATGTCGTACGACAACAGCAAACAAAAACTGTCCAACAGTTCAATTGTCCAACAAACTATTGCATGACACCAACCAGACAAAAAAACTGCAAAACACTTTTTTTTTTTCTACCTAGGGTTGTCCAAGAACCTGTCAAGCGAGAAACCCAACAAAAAGCAGATCGGCTCATAAAAAAAACAAAAATCAAATCACCTGAAATCTCGCTACAAACTCGAGGTTGTCTGCCGACCTGACGAGCAACAAGATAACAACCTCTAGCTGAGATATAGGACACACCTTAGGAAAACTGCCGCAGTGGTTGACAGCTGTCCGAGCGTCTTGAGGCCTGGTCCCTCAGCTTTTCGAGTTGCTGAATGCTGGCTGGTCCACAAAATGCAATGCCCAGAATCGCCGAACCTAACTTCAAAATTAAACAAAGCAAATATACAGAAAAAAAAACAAAAGGAAAATACGTAAAATAAGGCAATACGTTCGACTCCTTCCACAACAACAACAACAAACGTGATAGGCAGACAAAAAAACTATACCAAATACTGTCTAAAGCCTTTCAAAGAACGTAACTCACCCATAGAGCTACCAGTGATAAGTTGAAGCCTCCGACTCTTTCTTGATAAAAAAGGTCGGGCTCTGCTCCGAGCGTGCGGAAACTGGAACAACGTTGTACCGCTTCACAAAGGCTCCTATGGCGAAAAGACGGGGTAAACGGCAGCCCTAGCGGTGGCTCAGCTGTATCAACATACCTAACTCAAATGAGACAACACAAAAATTAATTATACCAAGCCTATTTTACCAAATAGAATCACTCACACCTGCGCACGCGAAACATGTGCGATGCGCAAACATATGCAAATTACGAGTCGCTAAACGAAATGAACGACAGAATAGTTGCTGACCAACAAAACACACCATAATCATACAAAAGGGGAAAACAGGAAAATAAAATCATGAAGGAACAAGAAAGAAAACAGCCGAGGGATCCACTAGAAAAACAGCCAACGTAGGAAGACAAATCAAAATGGAAAATTCCACAAGACGCCAAAAATGGCGGCGAGCTCAAAACCTTGCGTACCTGCTTGGCTTGTAAATCCTACGCCCGTAGGAAACTACTCTATCTTCTCTGTTGTCGGCAAGTTCCCTACCCGTTCCCAGAAGGTCGTAGATATCGCAGACTTGTCCTGGTGAGTCTCACTGTCAAAAACAGTGTTACTGGTGCTCTGCTATGGAACGTCCGGCTCATTCACAAGGCTGCTGCTGGGGTCATGCTGGGGTCGGCCGTGCCGGCGGTGTGACTTGCCTTCTCCGTCGACGTTCTGCCAGACAGTACTGCATATACCTGTGATGTCTAACAAACGCCCAAAATAAGCGTCTATTCTCTCAGTGAGGCATGCTTTCTTCCATAACCCATACACAATGCCCGGCACGCCAGTGTCTGCGAGAAGAACGGACCTCAGCATGACAAAGAGCGATACACGTGCAAAACGCAGACAACTCACATTCGTCCCTACGCAGCAACAACTTCTCGCAGTTTCACAAAGCAAAATAAAATACGAAATCTTCATGACACTAAAAGGGCAATCTTCGAATTCTATACTCCCTGTAAACGCAAACGAGGTAAATACTCGGTCTCTCTTCTACACCCCGAAAAACCTGCTGGCGGTCTTTCTGTGGATCTTCTGTGTTTCCGTAGCCATGGCGTCGACGAACCGGCTGTGGGGAGGAGTCCGTCAAACTGCATGTGAATAGTCTATCCTGCCTTTATATGGGATTGGGTCTTCGCCTAATATAGGCATCGCCAATCACAGCGCAGGAAAGATATTGGTATGAGTCATACTGCATCAGGTCCAGGTTCAGGTCCGGACCTGGACCTAATCCTTTGGACCTGAACCGGACCTGGACCTGAATTTTCTGTACCGGTACCCACCCCTAGTGCATAGGGTATGGCTCTCCCCATACACGGGACCTCCATTTAACGTCCTATCCGAGGGACGACTCATTTTTCACTTGAGTAAAGTGAGGAAAGTCGTGTAAAGTGCCTTTCCCAAGGGCACAAGACCGGCAACACGGCAGGCGGATTCGAACCGGCGACCTCTCGGTCACGGGCCGAATACACTACCACTGTGCTACGCGGCCCCACATAAATTTATCCATGAACTAGAATGGATCCAGACGGGTTGTAGATGGCCTACATATGTTGAAGCTAAAATGCATGACGTTGCGAAAATGAATTAAAGATGTGAAAGTTTTCATCATAGTACCAAATTGGTCCCTTAAAAAGCACATAGACAGTAGTTACCTGGTTGGGAGGTGCAGCTGCCGGTGTGCGCCAGAAGGATGTAGGGCGCGAATGGGTTCATAAGTCTGGGGAAAGAAAAAATGTAAAGTTAAAGTACAGATACAAAATGACGTGTCGAGTTTAATCTGAACGTTATGCAAAATGGACAAACCCCACTCCCTTGCCTCGCAAACAAGAAATCATTTTGCGTAAATCATTCGAGACCTGAATTATAGTAACATGCAGCTGCTCTAGCTGGTTGAACTCTAGCTCTAGCTCTATCTATCAAACTTACCCAAGAGTGCAGTCAGCTGCTTCCATGTAGCACTGGTTGTAGTAAGTCAGTCCATTGTTAGCACACACAGGGTCGTACTCGTCAGTGCAGTGATACCACTCGTGGCAGAGGCCTAAACATGACCCATCTCCGAGGGCAACAATAGGATGATCGCCGGGGCTGCCAGCGCTCCTTAAAGAAAAGACGAAGACGTCATTTTATTAAATTTTCCATAGTACGTATTAACTATGAGTTTTCAAAACTATCAGTATCTCAAGTCATGTATTCAGTATTATTTGTATGGTAAGGGTGCATGATTTCTTTTACTGGTCACCTTCGACAAGAATGTTATGTTTACGGTTCCATTTTTTTAGTGTTTTTGTTTTTTTCGTTTGATAGCTTTAGTTATGATTGGCATTATGATTGACGCTGACAAAGTAGATAAAAGCTTATATAATGAAAAAAATCTAACAATCCTCCTCTTTCAACCGGGTGTCTAGTTGTCAAATAGAATTAAATCACCGTATCCAATCAGAAAGAGGGTCGAGATGCAAATTGGTGCCACTGTTCAAACGCGTCGGACTTGTAGGATTCGATCACAAACAGTGGCGTCATGACTGGCGCAGGAAGTGTTGCTGAGATTTGATTGTTTAGCCCTGCAGGTTTGGAAGGCAGGGAGAGCAACAGTCTGGCCCTGTCATGAAAAAAAGGCCGGACGACCAAAAACTGCGACATATCTACAGAATATGAAAACGTATGTACGGTAATAAGATATGATCGGTCGTTCATTCCGTGGTGATAGGAACCGAACATGAGTTGTGGCACCGTATCACCGTATACACGGAAGGCAAGTGGGCCATTTATCCTTAATTAATTCTTACTGTTCTGCCAGTTGACAGCCGGCCACCTCCAGCAGACACTGGTTGTTATAGGTTTCCCGGTCTGACCCACAAACTGGTCGGACGATGGATGTACAGTTCCTCGCACAGTTGATTGACACAGCCTGGGAACCTGTCAAATGTTGAAGGAAATGGTAAGAAAAAGTCATAGCAACGTGAGAGAGTTTTAAACGTCCTCAATATGCCTAAATTGAAGGTTTTTTTGGCTCCTATTACTTCAAACGCGGCAATGGCGATTCCGTGTAAAACATGTAGTCCCTCCGAGTAGCACGTCTCGTCCCCATGTCTATATTCGTTTTCTCATATCCCATGTGTCCTTAAGCTTATTGTAACACTTATGAAGAAGAAAAAAATCTAGCAAGCGACTTAAATGGGAGAACAGTATAGTCATATACCGGCTGCTAGGATGATGACGACCAACAAGTGCAGGGCGGCCATATGGAGGTCTCGGTTGTGTCTTGGACGGATGAAGATCACACTGGTAGCCTTTGTTCCCCTGAACGAAGTGCGCGTACCCCGTCACCAAAATTTATAAGCCAGTCAAAACAGGATATGATCTTGCAACGTCAACGACACTTTAACATCGACAGGATTTTAATTCGCCGCATCCGTTTCATATATTAAGAAATTATCAACATCCCCCGGAAAGCTAACACCTGGTCCTTTGATAGTCTTTTGTGAACGCAGCAGAATCTACTTTCACTTTCAAAAATAGACCATATTAATTATTCATTCGTAACACAAGTTAAAGCGATTTACACCACGTATTTGGCCTGTGCCAAAAGTCAACAATTCAAACTTTTTGCATGTTCTTACGGATGAGCCATCGTATGATGGTAATATGACAGCCTGGCAGTTTCCATAGTGAATCGCACAATTAGAACAATTGCCGTACCACTAAGGAACAACTTGAAGGATGCCTAATTATCATCTTCGGCAAGAAGGTTCATGATGCTTTCGGTAGCGTTTGTATGTATGTACATATATATGTGTGTGTGTGTTTGTTATGTATACGTATATGTGTGTGTACAAGGGGTGATCATTAAGTTCTCGGCCTGACCCAGAAATAACAAGCACAACTCAGATTTTGAGGCACAACTTCATAGTGTGAAGCCGTTTATCAATATCCTCCAAATTACAAATCATTGGAGTCATTACTTTCCCGGCATTCGTTTCTTGCAAATCAGAAGGTAAGTGGCGCGAAAAAAGTGGTGTGTATTGTGATCAGACATGTGTGGGTCGGGTTCCCCATGCCGTAAATTAACAAAAGACATTCTCAAAATGTTTGATAATGATTTTCTTTCTATTTCAAGCAAAAAGAATTGGGTGTCTGACTTCCAAAAGCGCAATTTGACCCGCACACCTCAGGTCAGGTCAATTGTCCACGTTTTCCCCTTCTCCCTTACCTAACATTAATGGGTGTCGCTTGCAAAGTAATGATCACAATAATTTGAATTTTGGTACATATTTTTACACTGCAGTTAGTACCGATGATACAGATATTTAGTATGTAAGTAGGTCTTAATGAGACCTTGAAACGATTAGATTTTTGGACGTCCTAGCGAACTAAGTTACGCTCCAGTACCGTAACTTCCAGTTTTGATATCTGGAGTTTTCAATATGCTGTGGTCATGGTTTTTTTTAGTGGTAGATAGCTTTTGAGGCAGGGAGTTAGTGGTGTAGGTAGTAATGCAGCACAAAGTACTATTTTTGGACCTTAGTGGATCTTCAGCAGTTCTTTTCCTTTTAAATTTTCGTCAGCTTTTGAAATGCACTCATGTATCCTACATGTAAGACACTGAGACAATTAAACGTATTGACATGGAGATTTCATCAGTCGCGTTTATTCATAGAATGACAACTCATTTTTTTTTCAAAGAACAATGTTATGCAGGAAACTATAGCCCTGACAGGAACGCCATCTAGAGGGTTGGAATTTAGGGGAAAATATAGGCTCGAAACCGCCGCCATTGCAGCCGCCATCTTGCCGCGGCGTTAACGGCCCTCGCCTCCAAACGTGAACGGACTCTCGCCGTTACACCCGCCCTGGTGCGCCACGGTGATTGGCTCAGCGTCAGGGTTGTTGAACCTGGATCAAAACCAAACAAACAAGACGTTAGTATCATTAAACATGTTCTTCATGGTTGTGAAGCAAAAAGAAAAAGAGTAATCTTATCTAAGAATATCTACAACACACTGTCCCAAACGGCATCTAAACATCGGTCATCCAACAGCCAAAAGGGCACATATACTCTTCTCAAATTTTAAAGATAAACTTGTATGTTCTGTATACCAAAGATTACGTGAAAAAGGATAGATTGAATCCTTGACACCGCCCCCATACCAGCAGGATAAAAAAAAGAAATTGAACACAAAAATTGAAATTTGGGCACTTTTTTTTCGAGCCCTGATGCTCGTTCCGAGAATTTATAATCATAAGAGTTCGATACCATATGAATGGAAATCACACACACTTTTTATTGATATATAACACATTAAAATTGATGCAGAAACAACGGAAATATGATCAGCCAAAGTTGATAGTCCAAACTTTTTGTGCCGAGTTTATATATCACGTGACTGGAACAGGATAAGCCATTTTTATATTCGCTGCGCACTTGAATTCTTGAAAACTCAAAACTCAATGTCCCTAAAGTGTGCAAAGTAGACGCATAAATGGCTGGGATCCGCAGTTTATTTACAAGAAGCCCCACCCCTGAGGCGTTGGCAAAAAAGTTCCAGCAGCTAGCTGTATATGTTAGGGCGCGGTCAGATAGGTCGTACGATCATCATACGATCGCTAACTTCGGGCATTTTGTAGGACAAAAATGTACGTCTCCTGCAAAGTTCAACCGTCTTGGTAGTCGGTACACAAAATGCTGTTTTGGATCCATGTAAGTGGTTGGTTCTGTCACGGTCTGCTATTACTACGGCATCAAAATCGTACGACGATCGCACGACCTATGTGACAATCCCCTTAGGTTTAACTTACTGCGATAAACAGTGGTCCATTTAAGCAGAGATAAGCTTTCACCAACTGTCCCTATATCTACCTGTGCATGTTAAGGTGGTATCTTACTGCACATGCGTCACGCTTGCGTCACTGCGGGGTTCGAAAGATACTCAACGAGTTTCAGAGATAAAGAGCGAATTTTCTTACTTTTTGTGTTTTTTGTCGTCTTCTAAGACATGCTTTTACGTATTACGCAATATCTGAATTATAGAAAAATCGGAGAAAATAACAAAACAGTGACGCAGTGAACGCACCCCGCAGAGACAAAGCTTGACGCAAGTGCAGTGAGATACCACCTTTAGGTTTAACTTACTCAGCAATACAGGCGGCGCTGTTGAGGTGACAGCTGTTGCTGTAGGTTATACCGTCACTGCCGCAGATGGGCGAGTAGTGGGCGGGACAGATCATCGGGCAGCCCGACGGGTTCCATAGGTCAAACTGACGGACGGACTTAGCCTGCGAGCCGACTGAAAAAAGGCAGTAAACAAGATCTATCTACCACTAAAAAGTCAAGACTATAGCACGTCTAGGATAAGATAAAATAAAAAATGGAAGTTCTGATTCAGCGCAAAGGTTACACAACTGGGGACCCAAAATTGACCTTGACCTTTGTCTTTTCAAACCTCCCCACATGCATACCAAATATCATCACGAAGCATCCAGAGGTTCTTAAGTAATGCTAACCACAAATATCCAGAAACATAGACAGACACATGTACGGAGACAAACAAAACTATACCTCCATTTTTGAGGTAACAATACGCTGGCACCCAATGACGGGTAAACTATCTCCAAGCAGATCCTACGTGGCATAAGACAGTAACATAAGCTGGGGAATGAGTTTAGTCGGCAGAGGAGTAAATTGGCCACGCGCGATCTGCTTGGAGATTAGGGGTAAACCAGAACAAGATTTGGCTGTCTCTACGCAGTCACTAATTTGATAACATGCAGCTTTATTAGTACACTAATTGTGGCTTCTTGTCGAAAAATTTTCCGTTGCCGAATGTCTTCTAATATGATTTTACATATTTGAAGGTTGATGCTAAGGAAGTGATATCACAACGCAAGGCTTGACGTGTGCGTGAGAGTTCTACCATCTGCTTTTCTGTCGACTTTTCGCATAGCGACAGTCTTAATGTGCCATATGGCTGCACATTATGACTGTGATATACTGATTCTCTAAATAGTTATGTGTACTAGTAAAGTTCTTAGCCCATCAGAAATTAGTGCAAAAAAAAGAACTACAGCAATGCCTGTAAGAAAACCCAATTCTTCTCTACAAAATTAGCAAAAAACTTCCCTTTTCAAACCTTTTCACTATGGTTATTTGTTTTTACGTTTCTAGCTTAATTTGGAAAAGGTATTAAGATTAAGATGCAAATGATATACTACTTTACCGGCCAGCAAGGCTGCAACCAACAGACACCGTAGGATGGCCATGGCGAACTTTAACTTCGGTGACTATATGCCGCACCGTCGTTGACTCGTTGACGTGTGTTTCAAACGATTGAGTGTGTGAACGTACCGAACCCCACGTTATGACGACAACCCTTACAGGAAGTGACGTAAGTCGTGCCAATGACGTCAGGAAGTTATTTACTCAGAACATGGATGGCATTTAAGATAGGGCCGTCGTCTGTAGTTCAGGAAATCGCTAGGCACATCAATTAGTCACTTTTCCCTCAATGTCCTCAAAAAATGAAATGTAAAAAAAAGATCATGAAAACGTAAAATGTAAAAAAAAAGATCTTATGATATCAAGATGCAAAAAAAATGTAAAAAAAGAGCATGAAAACCCAGTCCTATCTTATGTTTGTCTATATAAACAAACAAACCCATTTATTGGTAAGCGACAATGATAATTTAAGTCTTCTGAGATGACGACATATATGATCCACTCTATGTAAGACACAAGTCGTAAAATTGGTGCAAATAATGCGTTGTCGTAACATCAGACCTTTGTCGAAAGAGGACGTTCTTTGATAGTTACAACGTCTTGTCAGTTTTTGTTGCATGGTACACACTTATTTGATCATTCTATCTTTATTTGATTCGACTTTCAAACTTATTTGAAAACAAAGCCTGGCACGGGAATTTATCCTATAGAATTATGAACGTTTCATGAAGAACAATATTGTATTGGACAAATCTATTTCAATTTGACTATTCATTATGACTAGCAATCCATTGGTCATACGACATCATAACTATTCAATACAAAAAGACATGTTTCCTCGAATGCAGTTTATTCAGTAGAGTGTGAATTTCCGCTGGCGTTTCCCTGCCCGGCCCTGGCAGCCACGTCACCCAGGCTTCTGGCTGACAGCAGCGCCACCGCGCGGGTTGAGTGTTTATGACACCATGACAGGCCCGATGTCCGGGAGGGAGATGAGCCCCTCCCCGTTACAGCCTCCTTGATGTGCCAGGGTGATCGGCTCGTCGTCGGGGTTATTGAAGCTACAATTGAAAATAACAAAACGTCATTTGAAACAAAATGTATTGCACATCAACAAACAGGGTCCATCTACCCTCTCTGAACCGCAATGGTGATAGATTCCGTCTTCCTTTGATTCACTCTTGACGTCATCACGCTTCCGGTAAAGTCAGCGCAGTGAATCAGACCTCTGATGATTCTGAAAATTCATGTTGAGTGTTCCTTTTGTGTTGGAACAAAGCACAAAATCGCACAGCTATATATCAAACATGATATTTTCTAAATTAGCATTGTTTGTGTCCCCGTGAAAAACAGTGATTGGACACTGCGTTTACTGTGTTGTGATGACAGATGTCACGCGTGTGAGATAGCAAACAGAAAACAACTCATAGTCAGCAAAAATCATGGGCGGTTCAGGGGTCACTTTAGATAGAACACCAGTACAATACTCACGTAGCCTGACAGGAGGCGCTGTTGAGGAAGCATGAGTTGCTGTAGGTCTGTCCGTTACTGCCGCAGACCGGAGCGTACATCAAGTTACAGAACATCGGGCAGCCCGAGTCCGTGAACTGCCGCTTCTCAGTCTCCCTGCCATCGCACGCGACTATCGTCAGGGGCTTGAAGTCGGGCTCATGGGAGAACCTTGGAAGGATATGAAAAGGAAAATCGAGGTCTCTCTCTCTCTCTCTCCCTCTTTCTCCCAGTCTTCTATCTACTGACATCTATCTATCTATCTATCTATCTATCTATGCATCTATACATCTGTCTTGCCCCTCTCTCCCTCTCTCTTTCTCTCTCTCTACCTATCTCTCTCTGTTTCGCAATCCGCCTATCTATCAACCTATCAAATTATCTATCTATCGATCGATCTACATATCCCCCCCTCTCACTCTCCACCTATCACTCTAAACCACGCAAGAGACATCCAACGAAAAATTCTGACCGTCGCTTTTTCGCAACACAGGATACAAAATTGACGTTCCGCTGCAGTATCAATGGAAGCTGCTAGGAGGGCCCGAATCGAATCATTTCTGTTTTCGTCACTAACGCTTCTAAGAATATAACCTTTCATGGCGGTAACAAACAAATTGGACGTTGTTGTACTCACTGTTCGGCAAGCAGACAGGCATGATAGTGGATGTCACAATGGCTAATGTAGTAGTGTCCGTCCGATCCGCACACAGGACCGAGGAAGACCGATGCGCAATTAGGCAAGCCAGTGCAGCTGTTAACGGGGTACTGCCTTCTTCCCAGTGACTTCGCATGAGAGCCTGCAACGAGGTTATGGATAGTGTAGATTTGTTTGTTTGTTTGTTTTCTTGTTTGTTTTTATTGTAAACCCGGTATTCAGTCTATGGTTTACCTGATCTATTATTTACCTGGATGTCTAACCTTTATTAAACGTAAAAATAGTCTGTAGTTCCATACATTTTGTGTGTACGTACTTATGGTCACGGCAAACAATTTGTTACATGATGACAGACGAACCCACGTCCTACAACGTGTTTCCCATGACTGGTGCTTTGTATAGCTACAGACGGTGTAAGAGTGAACACTGTTCTATGCAAATTAGTATGCAAATTAGGATCACGTAATTGAATACGATGCCTTGGTTTTTATTGCTTCCACTATCGGGGCCATCTACACCCCAGACCCGCGCCCGTGCGAGCATGAGAATCTCCCCAGCTGCTTTCACCATGGCGTACTATATAGTCGTGCTATGTACCATATCATATGGTGCGAAAATGTCATTTCGCATAGGTGGTATACGTATCTCACTGCACTTGGGACACAGGTGCGGCTCAAGAGAAAAAGAAAGTAAAAGGCTTTGGAGAAAGTTGATCAGCCAGGAGATCAACCTTAAACCACAAATCCACGGAAGTTGATCCATATGCAGAATTACGCCTGCGGATATCGATATGGCATATAGTTGTGTCAGAATTAACTGAACAGTGCATTAATACAGGAGTATATTTTTGAAAAGAACGAAAAGAAAATGTAGGAGAATATATTACTCTACCTGCTATCAGGAGAGAGGCGACGAAACACAGGATAAACATGGCGATGGGCTCTACAGCAGACAGTGGAGACTGATAAGTGAACTTGGTCTTCTTCGACAACGACATTGACGGTCAATGGAGTGTGTGAGATGGTTATATTGACCATGGTTTACTTTTATACTCCATTCGTATACCGGATGTGTCGTCACATCCGACCGCAACAACGTTAATACCTATTTGTTCCGCTCGTGCACTCCAGGTCAACTTGTATAATCATAACAAGCTTTGAGTGATATTTTCCTGTGACAGTTTTTGTTGCTAAGTTCTATAGCTAACACTGTCGGATATCAATGAACTCGGAGCAGCCTTCCCAATTTCTAACACGTCAGGGTATCAATGCCCTTGGTATGGTTAGCCTCCTACGCAGACTTCTGGGGCGGCGGAGTTTATTTTCTGGGAGAAGCGCTAATTCACCTGGACCAGGAATTACAGATCCTATATTCCAAAACTATTCATCCATTCGTTAGTTCGTTCGTTCATTCATTTTTTTCATGCTTTTATTCGTTATTCAAAATGACAAAGACTCAGAGAACTCATTGTTGACTTTTATTGCACATTTCTTTACTTCAAGAAGAAATCCAATATTCCGTAACCTTCCTTCTTTCCTTCCTTTCTTCGTTCCTTCATTCCTTCATTCATTCATGTGTTCTTTTTTCATACTTTGATTAATTCATCATTCAAAAAGACAAAGACTCAGAGAACTCATTGTTGACTTTTATTGCACATTTCTTTACTTTGAGAAGAAATCAAGAAGGCTTTAATCAATAAGCATTGGTGTCTTGAGTAATAGGAGACGTGTCAGCGACGCCATCTTGCGGGTCTGGCTGGTATGACACCGTTGGGATTCGTCCCTCTAGGAGCACATGCCGTGGGAAACGAGGGTGATGGGCTTGGCGTCGGGGTTGCTGTACCTAGAAAAAAAAGTATAGGTCATACAACCGTTTGCAAAACGTTGTCACTAGATCTGTTTGTAAAGTCTTGGTTGTGGGGTTTCTTTTGCCCGAAAGTGCCCGCTTGGAGATCAAATATTTCGGCCTCCGCAAAAACAACATAAACTGAAATGCAGTAGTAATATAACTACAATATTAAACTTTCTTTCTGCACAAAGGTTTACAAGGGTCAAATTTTCAGCGATCACTATTTGCTTCTTCAGGATCAATACGGATAACCAATCTGTTGGAAGAGAATTGAAATGCATGTATGGAACTTGCAGTACATTTAACTAGATTTTCATTCCAAAAAGGCTCCTTATCTGAGGTGTCGCCAAAAACAAAAGTCATTGGAAACATTTGCGGTACTTACGAAGACAGGCAAGCGGCGCTGCTGAGGTGGCAGGAGTTGCTGTAGGTCTGTCCGTCGCTGCCGCAGACCGGGTCGAACTGGAAGGTGCAGAAAGTGGGGCAGTTGTGGGCGCCGTTGTTCTCTCCGACCTGGCGCTTCTTGCTGCACATGCCCTGGTGGGCCAGAGTCAGGGGCTGATAGTCGGCCTCGTTGGAGAACCTGTGAGGATAAAACAAGGAGTTAGGGGTACACACAGGTATGAAGACGAACGGGCAGAAAGTCTGGCACCAGCCCGACTGTCGCTTCTTGCTGCACATGCCCTGGTGGGCCAGAGTCAGGGGCTGGTAGTCGGCCTCGTTGGAGAACCTGTGAGCATAAGATAAGAAAGGTTAAGACTACTGTAAATGCAGTTAAGCTCTCGGGGATTTAATTTCGTGGTAGTGGGAAAAAGGACTTTTCGCGGTGGTTTCGGCGTAGCACCACGCACTGTAGTCTCTTACTGCCATGCAAAAATGTTCGCGGTGGTGTTAAGTTCGGCCACCGCGAAAACCGCGAACATTAAACCACCGCGAAAGTTTCTGCATATACAGTAATCTCCAAGCAGATCCTACAATGGCATAAGATAGTACTAAACTGGCGATGAGTGTAGTCAGCCAAGAGGTATGCATTTGCTCCGCTAGCCAAACACACTCCCGGGCCGGCTTCACTCCTCAGGCAGCTTTAGATACTATCTTATGCTACCATAGGATCTGCTTAGAGATTAGATTAAGACTAGAGGCTAGAGGAAACATGATCCAAGCAAGTTCAATGATATTTTTTGTATCACAGTACTCACTGCTCGGCCTGCAGACATGCCTGCACGTTCAGGTGACACTCGTTGCTGAAGGTCTGTCCGTTAGACCCACACACGGGCATGAAGTTGAACGGGCAGAAGGTCTGGCAGCCGCCGACCTGCCGCTTCTTGCTGCACATGCCCTGGTGGGCCAGAGTCAGGGGCTGGTAGTCCGCCTCGTTGGAGAGCCTGTGAGGATAAAACAGAAGATTTGTCTTTAGGCTTAATCTTGTTGTTTCATTTGAAGTATACGTTAACCATTTGAGTTGATTTTGCGCATTCAACGAGAGTGTAAATATAATGATTGGCGAGCGCCAGCAGCTGGTAGTCCGCCTCGTTGGAGAACCTGCGAGCATTAGGAGTTAGAGGTGGAACCAGCCATGGTCTTACTCAGGCTTGGGCTCTACTGTAAGTTCAGTTATGTTCGCGAGATTTTTAAGTTCGCGTATTTCGCTGAGCCCTTCTCTTCGCGAAGTCATCTACTCGCGAACATGCGTGTTCAACATCGTCCCCCTCCCCACACCCTCCGTCCAAAAATCCAGTCTCAACTACGTGTGTACTATGATAGCAACTTATACCAATGACAAGACTCAATTGATAACAGACCATTTATTCTTTTCAAACCGAAATAAAAGTTAATTCAACACATATACGATGCATGGAGTCATTATTGTGTAGATATGTGCCACTGGCGAACGGAGAAAAGAGAAACATGTATTTCCGAAACGGGGCCGGCCGGGATGTTTTCGGAAACAAAAAATGACTGTTAACCAATGATTATGCACGAATTGTGCTCCTAACTTTTTTAAAGTTCTGTCTGTTTTATTTTGCCTTTCATATCATATTTTCCATTTCCGAAAGCTACCCGACGGGGCCGGCCCCGGGTTGGGAATTGGGACCTATGCCTTACAATGGCTGCTTTCGTGTTCCACTGCAGTACCATAGGAAGTCACTAGAAAGCTCAATATCGAACTTGACCTTCGTTTTATCTGACCCCTACCGACCTACCAAATACCATGCTGTCTGTCAGTTCCTCTTTATTTGCACCGCAGCCTGTTCATTTCACACTAAATCATCCATAACTATTATGTGACTGTAGACTACAACACGGTGTGTTCCGTATCACCCGAGGTACCAGCCCGACCGCGGGAAGGATCGCCCTAAGGCCGGAGTGTGATCCGACCCGCGGGAGGGCTGGGACCGAGGGTGATGCGGAATACACCGTGTTGTATTTTACTTGTGTCATGCCCAACTAAAAACACACATTTCGATGTGAATGCACCAGAAGTTGAGAAAATGTTGTGTCTTCGAACAAAAGATTGTAACAACAGCAATTCTAACGTCCGAATCCGGTATTCGAATTTTCAACCGTGTCGTATTCGGCCCGTTCGAAATAGTTCGATTTACTCTAAGGAAGCCTGTGTGATACAACTTAGAACCCGTGTGATACGGAAAGTTATCACACGGTCCGGAACACCCGTATCGAACGTTTTCACGTCACAGGTATGACATAAAAGAAGATTATTCAATTTTTTGCATACACCTTTTTTAGATATCAATGAATATGTTTTGTACTCACTGCGCGGCGAGCTCGCAGGCATGCACGTTCAGATGACAGTCGTTGCTGTAAGTCTGTCCGTCAGACCCGCACACAGGCATAAACATGAACGGGCAGAAGGTCTGGCAACCGGTCTGCCGGTCAACCAGAGAGTTCGCCTGGGAGCCTGGAGCGAGGTTAATGTCTGGTTATATTTTTTTCCTTTTTATTGGAATTAAAACAATACAGAAGAAAATAGAAAGGCAACATTTTTGCCAAGATGCAGAATGTTTTCCCCCTGGCTTTCTGTCAAGCTACCCGCATTCAATACTATGCCATTAGGGTCACTACAAAGCACATACACAGAGGGTATTCAAACTCGAGGCCTCTAAGTTCCGAGCCCTAAACTCTGCCAGTTACACTGCACACATGCCATCATCTCACGATTTGAAGATTGGCTGTAGTTCGTCACAGCGCATATTCATAGCAGTTTTTTTTTTCAAATCAATGTACTACCTTCAAAGCTAATATAACGCGGCGAAACAAATACTTTTCTGTATTATATTTACAGTGTAGGTCATATAGCACTTTGTACATAGAAGCATTGAATAGATAAAAATTATTCTCCTTTTCGTGACTCATTTGTTTGCAGCATATAAACAAAACAACGGATGAGTACTTTGCATCGACGCTTCTCCGTGAGAATCGTACCACCTTGAGTGTTAGGGTTTGACGTATTTGAATTCTGCAGCCTAGTTATGAGACGTACATGCATATGTATGTTATAGTATGTAAATTTCCGATTTGTTTAAGTGAAGCAAGGACGGACGACCAGTGCATGGCAATCGAGACTGGATTTCGGAGCAGAGAGGTTATAATTTGGCTAACAGCTTTTTTATAGATGTTGGCTGAAATTTCTTATCTTAGTTCACTTTTATTGCCAATCAGAGAATGGGTTGCTTCTGAATAAATGTATACAATCTTAGAAACCGTTAAACATACTAAATACATTTGTCGATGAAGCTAAAACATTCTTTTGTGGACAAACTCGATACTCTCTGAACACTCTGCTTTGATACGGATGAAATATACAGATATCTTTTTGACATGTTTTTTTGTCAATTTCAACACAGCACAGCATAGCATAGCTCGGCCGACCAAGAGTCTAAAACACGTCGGAAATCGTTAATGCAAAAAATCATTTAAGCAATACACACATTTTAACAAAACTAGATCTTACCGGCCACCAGGACAGCCGCGATCAGGTACTGAAGGAAAGCCATTCTTCAGGTGTTGGAGATGTTTCAACCTCGAGATGAGTCGCAAGACAAATGTCTCAAGAAGTTCTGTGTTACCCAATGGTTCGCGTTTTGGTGAGCGGTGGCATTTTATACCTATCGCTATCACTCCGAACCATCGGTAAACATACTGACCTCATCCGGCCGGGATAGCCCGTCTATTTGCCAACCGATTGAAGGTTATTGAAAATCTGAATAACATTTTGATGAATCTATTTGAACTGCCATTTGGCGGGGCATGAGGTGATATATGAGGAACGCAACAATCCCTTGACTTTGCGTTTTGCAGCTGTCGTGACGTATGTCGTCATCAAAATGTAATACCTAAACGTTTTGCAAACTTTCCCAGCCATAAATTGCGATAATTACAGAACTATTCGCATACGTGTACAAAAAAAATGCGAGAAATTGAGCATCTACGTATAGTAGATAATGCAGTTATATATGCTTTATATTTTCTGTATTCTTTGTATACGTAGGCCTTGTGACATGTCGTCATACAAAGATATTAGCTAGAACGTTTTGCAAACTTTCCCAGCCATAAATTCCGATAATTACAGAACGATTTGTACAAAAAGCTGGACATGTACGTATAGTAGCTCATGTGCGTCGATGAAGATTAGACATCAAGTTAATAAGATATGCCAGAACCATGAATGTCTTCAGTTTGACTTTGTCTTACCACGTTTCCTATGGGACATCTAAATTTGTCTTTATTCATAGTTAGAGTATAAAAGACCAGCTTCTTTCAGATCACCACAGTGTCACTGACGAAAGATAGTGGGTACTATCTGAAACGTCTGGCCGTTTCAAAATCATATCCAGTTGCTTGTCTGCTTTTTGGCAGTAGCTAATGTAGTCCCATAGATGCTTGGTACTTTCGGTATTCTTGGAAAACATAGGCCTTTTTTGTCTCCCTGGAAAGGCGTTGCTTATTTTTGCCATAGAGAGAGAGAGAGAGAGAGATGTTCATAGAACGGATGTTTTGGTGTGGACAAGCAAAGCTACTTGTTTTTGTACATAATTGTAAATAAACTGAAAAGGGGGCGAAATAATCCCGGCAAAGTGATACAACGATTTTTAGTTGTGATTGTGTTTTGAGGTTAACAAGAGGGATTATAGTCTTCTTTTACAAACTGTAGCAAACTAAAGGGACATGGGGGGGGGGGGGGGGGGTCGTGTTAGTTTCTATGGTAATTCTTAAGAGATAGGGGCAGACTCCGTTTATTAATTTTAGTTGCCCCTACCCGACTTTTGAAGTGTTTATGGCTATCTATCGTACACTGTGAGTAGCCAGCAGATGTTCATATGTTTCTTATCGCGTTTTTATTAGATTTTTTAAATGAGTATTGCGAAATAATAAGATTGTTTGCGGTGTTATCTGCAAAGTTCATTACAAGTTCGGCTGACATTTGAACAAGAGAAGTGCCTGTTGACAATCAACTTTGCACGGGGGGGCACTGACGATATTGTGTTTGCTTATTGCATAAGGTGGCGGGTATTGCAAAATGATAAGCTTTCATGAACATGATAGGTCAGCGTTTTTGTTTAAACAGGGTAGAATAGCAACAGGGAAATCCAGTGTAGTGAAGAAATTTAATGGACAAATGCTTATCATAATTATCTCTACGCTTGGCAAGAATTGTATATAGCTAGTAATAACACACCCACAGAAAAGAGGGAATTGGGAAAATATGGCGTGTAGACAAAAATACATAGGTCGTGCGATCGTCGTACGATTTTTATGCCATAGGATTTTCAAGCAGGATTGACAGAAACAACCAGCGACATGGATTCAAAGCAGCAATTTGTGTACCAAGACAGTTGAACTTTGCACGAGACGTACATTTCTGTCCTCCAAAATGTCCGAAGTTAGCGCTATCGATCGCACGACCATCGCGCGAGCTATGTGACCTAACCTAAACATAAGTCATTCGTGTCTCCCAGACTGAAATGTTTCTTCTGATGTAAAATAAGATAGAGGGGTTTTAATCTCATTAATTCACTAGTAAAAGAAATTTTACCCCTGTTTTCTAGTGACAAAATAAGATAGAGTGGTTCCATCTCATTAATTCACAAGTAAGGGAATAAAATGGCGAAAAATGTGATACAATTGTGAGAACCGTTGTAACACGTATTGCAATTCATTACGGTTGATTTTATCGACTGAAAAACGTTCTTGAAATTTAAATAATATGATAGACAGACTGTGCTTGCTTTCCACTGTTTGGGCCCAACACCACTCGACTAGCCTCTACCAAGGTCAGGCTCCGTGGATCGGAGGTATAATTGTATAGAAATTAATCATATTGGACACATTATAACAGAGTCAATAGTAGTATACGCTAGGGGAGTCAGCCGGCCAGGCAAGTCACTCCGTCGGTGAGGAAAATACTCCTCTGCCCGACTGACTCCCCTAGCGTACTTTTGACTCTATTATATATTCGTCCTATTTCTGCACCGATCCGCCAAGCCTGGTAGAGGCTATTACTCGACCCTCTACATTTGTTGGCCACACATGCGCCTGTCAACATGTGTCATTTCAACTACTTCCGAACGGTTCCGCTGTCATATTTACACCGGAAAAACCAAACGCGCCAGGCCGTGTTGGGTTGATACAGTGCGGGGGGCGTCAGGTCGGGTGACCTCTTGTTGTAATAATGTTTATTGATTGCTTATAAATCATTGATTTATTGCTCATACATAGCCGTGGGCAAACGTTTGTAATACTACTACGTTGATTAAATGATTAAGAGACCCCTTGTGATTGATAAGAAAGCAGGAAAAAGGAAAGTGATCTCGATCCAGTTTTAACTCGCTGATGATCTTCCACTTGTCTTGACAGAGAGGACAGACGCTATGTACAGTATTTACAGGTTCATTGTACCGGGAAAATTCCCCTAGCTCTTTTTGACAACCACAATGAACAGTGGACCACTAAGGTGTATCTGTATCTGTATCTGTATCTATATAGCCGGTATAACCGCCCTTCGCGGCATAACACACCAGCTTCGCAGGCACGCGGTGTCGCAGCAGCTGGTTATACTACACCGAACGACCCGTCACACCTATAACTTTTGCACATCTGTCTGCAAGTGTTCTTTAAAACTGTGCTTGGTGATAACATGTTCCACTCTACGATAATTCTAGAAAAATACGAATTGGGACTGCAACCCTTTCTTGTAGCGTGCATGTCGGGTGAGCTACAAAGCCGGAATCAAAGTCACGGCTTCGGTCAAAGGACTGAAGTAAACAAGAGTTCGTTGACCTCATACCTCCATTAATATTTTGTCCCGTTTGTAATTGTACTTTTTATCAAACTTTTTATCCCATGTGTGGGTCATTGAAAGAAAAGACGAATAGTTGTACTCATAGATTTAGGCATGAATGTAGGCATACTACCAGTAGGACTAGTACTAGTACCACATTTGACTTATATACAGGTTTAGTGTACAGAGGTATATAGCAGTACTTTCGCCGACTGCTAGGGAGCGCCTTTAAAACCCAAACAGACGCCTGAATGTGGCTCATTGCAAGAAGACGCTCGAAATACATGTACTTTACGCAAATTTTTTATATAATGATACAGCATTTGCTTCTAAATATAGCGCTCACGCCTGCGAAGCTTGACCAGGTGTAATACGAGCGGTTATACCGGCTATACAGATACAAATATAGAAGTTGGTGTGTTACGCCGGAGGGTGATTATATCGGCTATATCGATACATGCAAATACAGATATTTTTGTTTTTGCTACATGAAGATATTGGGTGTGTCGCACATAGGTCCCGCCAGGCGTGAAACATGTCGTGAGGCGTGCCGCACTCCGCCCAGGATAATTACACTACTAAGAAGGCTTAGCCTGTGTTTACACAATCTCTCGCTGGCTGGGGTTAATGACCCCCTCCCCGATGCTATTCTAGTCAGGCTATAAGAAGGTGTAACCGAGAAAAATGTATAAGTCATTTCTTCTTGTCATAACAGCTTTTTTCCAAGATCACCAGAAAGTGTATTACCTTGTCTAACCCAGTGAAGGTATTAAACGTTACATCTTACATTCCCGGGAAAACGAAGCCGGACCGCGGTGACAATTACTATCCAAGCAGAGGTTAGGCCCCGGCTGTTTTTTTTTTACGTTTTTTAGTCGTTTTTATCGGGCTTTCTATTTTGTCAATACAACATACAATACAAAATAGAAAGCCCGATAAAAACGACAAAAAACGTAACGGTTATAAAAACAGCCGGAGCCTAACCTCTGCTTGGAGAGTAGGTGACAATGTTCTCAAACGAGAAAATGATGCTCATCGACATCTACACGTCAATGACTCAATTCAAAGAAACTCCTGATAAAATAGCTGTCATTTGTATCACGAGAATAAGTATAACAGCTTACATTGGAATCCGTGTGTTGTTTGGTCTTTCTGAGGTCGTTGACCCAATCCAGGAATGCTCGTACGAGCCAGTGGGCTGTAGCTAACAGCATTAATTATTAATTTTTTCTATTGCATATATCTAGATGGGTATATTCCAAGAAAAATAGCAATCACATTAGAGGTAAAGTTCAATAACCCGCGAGTTTTCAAATTTGATGCTCTGCACATGCAGAACGACAATACACTGATAAATTATTCATTTTTCTATTGCATATATTTAGATTGGTCTCTCCAAGAAAAGTAACAATGACATCAGAGATAAAGTTCAATAACCCGAGTTCTGAAATGTGATGCTCTATCCGTGCATGCGTTGTTATGGTATCTCAGCACATGCAGAACGTACATATGCCACATGTACGAGTTGAGCTTGAAAAGTCGGGTAGTTACCTGTTCTCCGTAGTCTTTGTCACTAAGCATTCAACTGGGCTGGTTGATATTCGTTTGACAGAACCCAGTGGGCAGAACCTAAGAGAAGAATAGTCACGTACAGTAGGTCTGTGTAGAATATCCAGTTGTGTTTTTTTAAACAAGTCAAGGTAACGTCGTCTTAGTACTATCAGCGGGAACCGACAATCCGTCCGCCCAGCTGGGCGCGGGTGGGGTGAGATGGCGGCACAACTTTTCACGGCTGGACTCATCTACTGGCTGATGTGTGTCACAGGTAGGGGCTGTAATGTACCGTTCCTAAACAGACGGATCAAGATATATAAAGAGGAAGAGAGGTTCTAGTCTGTTCAACGCAAACTCCGCTGCCCAGGGCTTTAACTACTCTTCAAGCGCTTAGGCTCTGGCTGTTTTTTTACGTTTTTACGCGTTACATTTTCGGCCGTGAGATATCAATAGAAAATATAAAGCCCGATACAAACGCCTACAAAACATTAAAAAAACAGCCGGAACCTAACCTCTGCTTGGACAATAGGCTCGTACTGCTCCCCCCTCTCCCAAGGGGCCACCTGGATGTTGGTGGTTTATTATACTAGTACTTAAGTAAATTTAATTGAACAACGATTGTACCAGGTACCATATATATGTATGGCAAATATCGCGTATAACTAACAACTACTTACGTATTTCTACGTATACACAAGTGTACTAATCTAGCATCATTATTCAACAAAAATTTCTAGTGGAAATGTGTCTCTGGCTGGGGTTAATGGCCCCCTACACGGAGGCTAGGCATAGTGCACTTTACATCGCTATGGCACGCTTTCTCTTTTGTATTATTACTAGTACTGTAAATGCAGAAATGTTCGCGGTGGACTAATGTTCGCGGTTTTCGCGGTGACCACTTCACCGCGAGCTTAAACCACCGCGAACATTTTTCTATTATGGTATTAGACTGCAGTTACCGCGAACTTAAATCCATCGCGAAAAGTCCTTTTACCCGCTACCGCGCGAACTTAAATGCATTTACAGTATACGAGCATTCATAAGCGCCATCAATCAGGCTAAAGATGTCCTGATTCAAATAAGTTCAAATGGCCAAACATGTTCAAAGATAGGCATGTTGCGATTGGCAGCACTAAGTCACAGGCGCTCGAAGCGCCTTTTTTTCAAAGAAGTTTGAAACGGCAGGATGGTCGACCTAGAGCCCAGGTTCAAACCTCGCACTTCAGCTCCTGGTTGTGAAAAGAGAATACTGTAAATGTATTTAAGTTAGCGGGGATTTAATTTCGAGGAAACGGGAAAAAGGACTTTACGCGGTGGTTTTAAGTTCGCGGTAGCACCATGCACTGTAGACTCTTACTGTCATGGAAAATGTTCGCGGTGGTTTTAAAGTCGGGAGTGTTGAAGTTATAGTTATCGTTGAAGCTATAGTAAATCAGTGATCTTTATTGAGACACGACAAAAGTACAGCGACTTTTGAAAGGTCTACATGTATAACAGCTACTTACAGTACAACTAAACACACATATATGGATATCTACAGGTATGAATAAATCAACATATAGGGTCATTAGCTTGTCATTTACATTATTGGTTCTATGGTATGAACATTTTTGTTTCTGTGAATATCATCTTGAAATCTGTTCAAATTCAAACAAATCAAAATGGAATTTGGCAACTTTTTTCTTCATTTCTTTCCCGTTTCAGCCCCAGTCAATGATGCCCAGTCCAGTGACTCCAGTTCTCTCAGTGACTACGGCGATGGCTCTAGCGATCATTCGAGTATGAGAAATTATTTCATGTACTGAAAATTAGATTACAAGTTCACAATACAGTCATCACTTGCAAACATGTACTTTTTCTTACTTTACACGACTTGCTCCAATGCGGCGAGATAAGATAAGAAAAGGGAATTTCATCCAAACAAACATCTACTACTTGTCCAAGATTTCTATCAACAGAACTACGTTTAGTTAAGGTACCTTTTTTCATACGAAATATTGACAGAGAAATGATAACATACATTATACTTCTCCAGGTGTGTGGCTGGAACGGGATCCGTCATGGGTTGTGAACTCCGCCGGCACACCGTGGGTCTTCAATGGAGTGACGTATGATGCCGCAAAGGCCTTGGATGGAGACACTGGTACCTATTGGAACCCCCAGGGCACGGACAGATACTACAACAGCTGGTACATTGTACTGGACCTCACAACGCCACATAATATCACTCGCGTCGCTGTTAACAACATTGGAGACACAATCCATGACACTGCAGCCTTCACGCTGCAAAAGTCGCAGGTTGGGAGTCCGTACAACTGGGAGGATGTAGTGACCGTTACTAACGTGCAGGGAGGGACGTACGAGCGGCAGGAGTTCGGCGGGTTCCAGGGAACAGCTCAGTATTGGAGGTTCCTATTTACCAAGACCCACTCCGGCTGGCAGCCATGGCTCACAGAGCTGGACTTCTACGGAGGTAAACGAAAAATCGTTTTGTTTTATAAACTATAGAAACATGGATGCAAGGAAGGTTCAAAGTAAATGGTTGCTAAAGGGTAACATTGAGTTGAATTAGATAAGCACAGCGGTAGCCAAATCCTTTTTAAAATGTTCTTCACGTTTGCCTGTCAATTAGCGCTTTTGCAGTCGGCGCTCAGTGGTCACCCAACGGTCGCTCAGTGATCGCTAAGTTCTCCACTTTAATGTTACACTGATTAACTATCCAAGAGGTCTCACTTATTCACTTATCAAGCCGGTGGTATACTGTAAATGCATTAAGTTCGCGGGGATTTAATTTCGCGGTAGCGGGAAAAGGGACTTTTCGCGGTGGATATAAGTTCGCGGTAACACCATAGACTGCAGTCCAATACCATAATAGAAATTTTTTCGCGGTGGTTTTAAGTTCGCGGTGAAGTAGTCACCACGAAAACCGCGAACATTAATCCACCGCGAATATTTCTGCATTTACAGTATACTGTACAGTATATACGGTTGCACTGGACGGAGACTCTCTCTGAGCCACTTGTATTTACCGGTCTCTCTCAGGAGACAGGGGACGTCTCATAGCTCACTTCTAACTACATTACGGTGACCACCGTTAACCACTTGTAACTGAAACCCGTACTTGTATGGGGTGCACCAGTCACATAGTCTCAAACGAAATTGGTATTTTTTCTTCTTTTCTTTCCCGTGTTTCTGTGAATATCTTGAACTTGTTCAAGTTGAAACAAATCAAAATGTAGGCGTATTGAATAGCTTTATAACCATGACTAAAAGCTTTAACTCTTTCTTTTCTTTTCGTTGAAGAGGTTCATCAGTCACATATGCAAACAGTTACAACAATTTTCATCAATCGAGACTAGGTCAGGCTTGCGTGGATCATCTGCCCCCTCCCCCCGCTCCTTTCTTTTCTTTTCCGTTTCAGCCCCCGTCACGGACGCCCAGTCCAGCGACTCCAGTTCCCTCAGTGACTCCAGCGATGACTCCAGTTCCCTCAGTGACTCCGGCGATGACTCCAGTTCCCTCAGTGATTCCGGCGATGACTCCAGTTCCCTCAGTGACTCCGGCGATGACTCCAGTTCCCTCAGTGACTCCGGCAATGACTCCAGTTCCCTCAGTGACTCCGGCAATGACTCCAGTTCCCTCAGTGACTCCGGCGATGACTCCAGTTCCCTCAGTGACTCCGGCAATGACTCCAGTTCCCTCAGTGATTCCGGCGATGACTCCAGTTCCCTCAGTGACTCCGGCGATGACTCCAGTTCCCTCAGTGATTCCGGCGATGACTCCAGTTCCCTCAGTGACTCCGGCGATGACTCCAGTTCCCTCAGTGATTCCGGCGATGACTCCAGTTCCCTCAGTGACTCCGGCAATGACTCCAGTTCCCTCAGTGACTCCGGCAATGACTCCAGTTCCCTCAGTGATTCCGGCGATGACTCCAGTTCCCTCAGTGATTCCGGCGATGACTCCAGTTCCCTCAGTGACTACAGTGATGACTCAAGCGATCATTCAAGTCCAGACGAACGTGAGTAGCAAATATTCTAAGAAACTAGAAAGGCCAACTTTTCGCCAAAATGCAGTAAGTGGAACACGGCTACAAAAACAGAAAGTCTTTCCGGGGAAAGACTTAACCAGATAGTTGCAAATTAACTTATCCTTAGCTTCATGAAATGAGCAATAGGTCACGTTAATTTGATTATATGTAGATTAAGTGTATTTTGTACCGTATGTACAATCAATCACTTAATATTTGTATGTTAGTGTTTAGATTATATACCTGTATTTAGACCACACTCAATCGTTTCATGTATTTGTTTTTTGATTAGCCTTATTTATGATTTAAAACTTCAAGCACTTGTTGGGATGGAATATCGTATTTTTTCGTTCCCGTTTCAGCAACTGTCATCGATTCCGAGTCACTCGATTCCAGTTACTACAATTTCTACAGCAACAACTACGACTATTATGACCGTAAGTAGCAAATGTAGTAAGAGTCCTAAGAGAGGAGCCCTAAACTCCAGAGGAGAGTGTTCTTTTCCAATAGATATTTATTTTAGGAACTAAAAATGCATACTACTTCACATTACGATAAAGTACTAACGAGTCGAACGTGCATCAAAAAGCACTCAGTATTCTACTATACTCCCCAATTAGCCTTTTAATTAGATCAAATTAAGTAATGTCAGCCTATGGCTGAACACAATGTCTCTGACAAGGCCTAACAAAAGTTTAGTGTACTGAAACCATTTTTAGGGGTGATGTTCAAAATTCATCTTGCTAGGCGTTCTTTGATATTTTGTGAACAATTGGCCTTCTTGGTGTGAATATCGCCCCTCAATTATGCCGAATATGTGCATGATAAAGGAAGTGTGAAAAAAATGAATTTTTGAAAATTCAAGATGGTGGATTCAAGATGTCGGATCGCAGCGGGTAGCTTTTAAATATGAATGACGTCATGTAATGACAAAAAAGCCCGGTCTATGTACGTATTGTTTATGTACGTATATCTCATTCTTTAGAGCCTAGTACACCCGACTGTGGAGAAAACATGTTTGCCCCCTCTGGAGGCCCTGTGACGTCACCGAACTTTCCAAATGATTATGGCCTCTATGAGAACTGCGAGTGGAGGATCACGGTACCGGAAGGAAGCATCATTCGTCTCACGTTTGACAGTTTCAACACTCAATACCCTTATGACATTCTGACCATCTACGATGGAGCCGATGATAGTGCTCCGCAGTTACAAAGGTAAGGTAGTAAATACACAAACAATACATTTCTATAGCTCCTAATTAGTATTGGACATCGAAATCTCCTATCTCAAAGCTTCAAATTATTCTAGATACGATACAATATTTTTGAAATAGTTTAACTGTCATATCCAACACAAAAATTGGACTCACCCAGATTTTCAACTGAGCAGCACCAGTCTTTGTCAATGAATTGTTCATTCCTTAACAAAGTCTGGTGCTGTGCAGTCAAAAATTTGGGTGAGTCCAATTTTTGTGTTGGATATGACAGTTAAACTAGTTCAATAATGACGTCTACCAACACATATAAAATTTCAAGTTAGCATATTCTATTAATTGGTATGTGCAATCCTGACTATTTTTCCTCGCTGGCCAGGTTAACAGGCCTACTGCCCGTCAGCCCCATCACCAGTACATCTAACATGATGTTTCTGAAGTTCACATCTGACAGGCAGCACACAGCTCAGGGGTTCCAGTTCTCCTACATAAGTAAGGTCTTTCACTTTTTGCAGTAATAATGTTGTCACAGTAACTATGTGCTCTAACAACAGGTTTGCATCAACCTTGCCTTCCTTATGTTTACTATTGTACTATTTATCTTGTCCTCACCTCCTTTGCATATCAATGCATCACTAGGGTATAAATGTGCACTGCAAAAGATCTGCTCAGTGTCACAGAAAAGTACTGGATGATAACTGAAACCAGTTGCTTGAGTAAGTGTTATTTGGCGTATCCTATTACTCGGATGTCTAGCCGTCATCGACGTAATGATATCCTTTGATGTGCTGTTCATTATAAATTTGCTTTCAGTTTCCCTTTTCAACTGCTTGATAAGAAATAAAGATCCAGTCACTGCGAGGAAGGAGATTCGAACGTCCTATCCGAGGGATGGCCCTAGGTGAAGCTAGGTACTCATTTTAACCTGAGTCAAGTGAGGAAAGCCGTGTTAAGTGCTTTTCCCAGAGACACAAGACAGGTGACACGGCAGGATTCGAACTCGAGACCTTTCTGTCCCGAGCCAAACACGCTGCCGTTGCGCCACGTAATCTCACAAAGAGCTTTTCATTTGTTTTTGTTTCAGGCAGCACCCCAGGCCATTGCTGGGATCCTGGTATGCCTGCCAATGGTTACAGGGATGACAATAGTAACTTCACATCAGGACAGACAATCAGGTACAGCTGTATGGCCGGGTACCAGGTGTGGGGAGCTGCCAACATCACCTGCCGGACGAACGGGACATGGAGCGATGCTACACCGACTTGTAAAAGTAATACTTCTTCTCGTGTCATCACTACACTTTCCTGCTTCCTTGATGCATGGTTCGGGCAGGAGGGGGCAGACAAGAAGGTTATTCGTAGTCTGCTTTAGGGGTGGGTACCGTTTTTTCTTATTGGACTGGTCCGGAAAAACCAGACCTGACAAAAAATTCGTTGGACCGGATGTTGGACCTATTAGAAAATAAACAGATTATATGATCAGAAATTCACACGTTTCGGGGCTACCCTAACATCACAGAACCCACACATTAAAGAAAAGTTGGGATCCTTCGTCTTCCACTGTCTCGGGAAAAGAAGTCGAACCCAATTCGCAAAAAATTATAGTTTAGAGTTAGCTTTTAGACTAGAAATATTCTATACTTTCTAAAATTATATGTGTTTGTTCCCTTTCATGTTACCTGCAATTAGCCCTCGGGCAAGAATTTGCAATAAACTATTATTATTTTCATTACATAACAGCTCTGAGAAGAGTTCGTCTTGTCGGAGGTTCCGTTCCGAACGAAGGACGTGTGGAGGTCCAGTCAGAAGACGGTTTGAACTGGGGCACGGTCTGCGGCAACGGTTTTGACTTCAGAGATGCTGACATTGTTTGCAGGATGTTGGGGTATCTCAGAGCCAACCGAATCAATGAACTAGCTATAGGTAAAATTTTACCCTCTGTTACCTCGTGTGACGACTTCTTTTCATATTGGTATTGTGAAACATGAAGGGGGCTTGTTTTTATCTAACGAGTACATGATATTGGAGTTTATTCTACACTGCCAGTTCTGTCTCTAACTTGCTCAAGTTTCGGTGTCTATCAGACATCTTCCTCAGAGCTTCTAACTAGAGTTCTGGTCCTCACCGCTTTATGTAGCCGATGTAGCTGGCGATCTTGCAGCGTGAACACAATCCCAAACATGGCTAAATTTGTATCCCCCCTCGTCCCGGTTCATCACTGGGGGTGACTTTCTTATCTAGGCGGCCTCTTTGATCCACTTTATAGGCTTGTTAAAACGTAAGCACGTGATAGACGTTACTCGTTGTGTAAAGGAAGACTCCAATATCTTATGTCCAACCAACCTGAAATTATATTCGAATGTATGACTATACTTTTATAATCTTCCAACGTTGAAGAACATCAAGGAAAAGGGCCGATCTTCATGGATGACCTAGGATGTGCTGGGAACGAGAGTAGCCTGTTTAACTGCTCGTACCCAGGATGGGAGATCCACGGCTGTCGTCATTACCAAGATGTCGGAGTTGTCTGTGGTATGTTAACATTTTGTTAATTCTTTAACATCTGCTTAACTGTAAAAGGATGATTTATAACACATTACGAAGGTTAAAACTAGACCAAAATCAAGCAATCTAATATTAAAGGCATTTTGATCAACACATTCTACCATTTTTGTTGTTAGACTCAGATAAGAAGAGTTAGAAACAATGAGAAATACCTGTAAGTTGCTGTAGACCAAAGATTGTCCAAATTGGAAAAGACTAAGGCTTTCAAAGATTTTGAGAAATCTTCCATTTTGAAAAATGACCTGTAATTGACGACAAAAAACTTTTATTTTTATTTGTTGATATTTGGACCAAGGCAATTTGTTCTTTATTATGCCATTTTTTCTGGTTTTGTCAAGATAATACAGTAGAAGCCGCTTAATTGCACACCCCATTTGCCAGTGAATTTGGTGCAGTTATCCGAATGGTGCAACAAAGTCAAGTTACGTTAGTATTAAGCTGGACCGCCCAACCACGTGGGATTTGGGAGTTTTGTGCAATTAACAGAAGTGTGCGATTATCCGTTGTGCAATTAACTGGCTTCTACTGTATGCTTAGATCCCAGCAGAATCCGTCTCATCGGAGGTTCCAGTGAAAACGAAGGCCGTGTGGAGGTCCAGCCGGACAACAGTTTCACCTGGGGCACGGTTTGCCAGGACCAGTTTGACATGAGGGACGCAGACGTGGTCTGCAGAATGCTGGGCTATCCCGAGGCTGACCAGGTTCGCACTGATGCCAACTTCAGTCAGGGTAAGATAATGTATACCACTGTTTATGTGTAACGTTATATTACGCTGCTTTAGTACGTTTGGAACCGCATTGTAAACATCGTATAAAACAATCAGTGTGGTATACATGTTAATCATTTCTATAACCACATCCTTAAGCAGTAAACTCACAGCTCCAGTGTAACGTGAACCAGTCAGTATTGTCCTGAGAATCTAGAAGGGTGACAGACGGTTAGCCATATGTCAGTTCAAATAATCATATATTATGTCTTGATCAATATTTAGTTAATTACTGATTCGTACTGTTCTAAAACAGGAACAGGACCCATATACATGGATGACCTACAGTGTGCTGGGAACGAGAGTAGCCTGTTTGACTGCTCGTACCCAGGATGGACGATTCACAATTGTGTCCATGCCCAAGATGTAGCCGTGGTCTGTCTTACAAGTACGTTAGAATAACTTGATACATAAACATGGATGAGGATATATTCTGTTTAATATTCACATATGGTCCTTGTAAACAATGGACCGATCCCAAAACCCCGCCCCCTGTTCGATCATGGTTCTATTTCGAACACCTCTGTCAAAAATAGCTATTTCTGTCCCGACTGTGGCAGTTTTTGACGGAGGTGTTCGAAATAGAATAGGGGATTCTATCTGTTCGATATGGCGTTCGACAGGATCGGTCCATTGGTAAGTCATTATAAAAACAGCATCCACTGTTTTTATCAGTCCTAGACAATCTGCCCTAGGGCAAGCCTACTAACTTATTACGATCTGTCCTAGGACAATCGGCGATTCTACTAGACATAAGTACAGATTGCAATTGTGAATAATCTTTAAAAAAAACGTATGGTGAATAATCTTCACAAACGTATAGTGAATTATACTTTATCATCAAAAGGTACGTTTGTTTTCTAGATTCCAGTAGAGTCCGTCTTGTCGGAGGTTCCGGGCCGCACGAAGGGCGTGTGGAGGTCCGGCCGTCTGACAGCTTCAGATGGGGGAGAATATGCCTTGACAAATTCGACCCAGAGGATGCAGACGTTGTTTGTAGAATGTTGGGCTACCCAAGTTCCCAACAAGTCCGCCATGCTGATAAATATTTTGGCAATGGTAAGATTTACGTCTACAAGTAAGATCATGTTGATTTGATTATACAAAATTGACACGACAAAAGTACAGCGACTTTCGTAAGGACTACATGTATAACAACTTACTTACAGTACAACTAAACAGTTATACATAGATGACGTCCGCATGCGCATCAATTTTCATTTGTTACAGAAAAGAGAAACGTTTTCGACCATATAGTACATCGTATAAAGAAGCAGTAAAATAAGCAAATGTATGTAAAAACAGCATCGGAAAACGTAGAGGAAGGTGATATGATGATTGGAAACAAACCAATCGCATTTTTCAGGTTTTTTATTGAAGTTACTACATCCGTTTTATCAACTAAAACATTGTTTCCTTTTAGATTTCGGAGCAGCGCCAATTTACATGAATGAGCTTGGCTGCGATGGGACCGAGAACAGCCTGTTTAACTGCTCGCACGGAGGGTGGTGGATTCGTGACTGTAGACGATATGTCGGAGTTGTCTGCGGTAAAGATACATGTTCCGCTTGTTGTTGTCATATCCTGGCATGTCTCTGTGGCCGAGTGGTTAAGCAATCCCGCTGCTTGGCCATCTAGATACAATTCCATGGATCTGTGGGCCTGGGTCTAGTCTTCGAACGGGGTTGTTTTTTTGTTGAGGGGGGGGGGGGGGTTATAACGTTGGCTGGGTTCTCCTATGCCGGGAAAATGAGTTTGCCGTGGAAAAAAGGTTGCTGTGGAAGGTAGTTGCAATCTTTACAATTCACCTGTTTACTCTAACTAAATTATCAGGTAATGCCATTACCTACGGCATATATTTTCCCATTTTACAGCTGCTTTGTGGGGCTTGCAGTATGGTTGACAATTTTTTGGGTAAACGGCCTAAATTGATGCGCTCACATCCGTATAATCAAATCAATATGGCCGAACAAAAATACATGCTAGTTCACCTTTATCCGCGCGGTAACCTATATCCGTTGTTTTCAAAAACGTTGTAGTTAGGAATACCAAGTCGACGGACAGAGGTTTCAAACTGCTATTTTCAAAATATATTACAATTTGAAACCATGCACTGTTCGTGGACTTGATATCCCTACGTAAGTACACTGTTCTCAACACACAACGGATAAAGGTTATCCTGCGTACTAAGGTGAAATAGCGTTACATGTTTAGATCCCAGCAGAATCCGCCTTGTCGGAGGTTCCGGGCCAGACGAAGGACGTGTGGAGGTCAGGCAAGATGGCGGTGTGACCTGGGGGACGGTTTGTCACGACCAGTTTGACTTGAAGGATGCAGACGTTGTCTGCAGAATGCTGGGCTACCCAAGTGCTCAGGCAGTTCGTAATGATGCCTATTTCGGCCAAGGTAATATTTACCGGTACCCTTGTGTTGTTTTCTGTAATTTTCTTATTTGATATGATATATGAAACATGTTCTTTACAAAAAGCTGCCAGTTCAAGAGAGAGACTGCGAATATTGTGAAACGGGTGCAGTGGAAGATAAATTGTACTTGTAACTGCCCTCATTGTGATGATGAAGGAAATAAGCTTGTCGAAACAATTAGAACTAGAGTTCGGCGACCTCATACCTCCATGAAAATTTAGAGCTTTTGTAAATTTCATGCAATTGACTAAGACATTAACATAATTTATGCGTGTTGTTGTTCATCATTGACTAACGTACACATGTCACAAGTATAAAATTCCAATCATTAGACTTAAAGCGGCTTTGAAATTTTTACATAAATTATGTAAATAAGTTCCTCATTACCATATTTGGTATCTGCTTATATTCCATCTATCATGATTAATAAGCGTTACATTTATTGAAGCCCAGTTATTAGTAATAATGGTATTATACAATTTCCTCATTAATTATGCAAATAAGGTCCTCATTTGCATAACATGTATATCATTATGAACACCTTTGCCTAAGCTACCTGCACCCCTAAAATGGTGCCAATCAGTCAATCCTTTCTGCAGTTATCCACTTTGGAATGTCTTGACAAAAACGCCCCTGCAGTTCCGAAATTACATGTTAGGGGGCTGAAATCTGCCCCACTTTGTCATGTCAATGCAAGATATCTACCACCCAAATGTCAAGACTATATCATGTCCGGGACAAGAGATACATTGAAAAAACTACCATGATAGAATATTCTCATTAATTATGCAAATTTACTCCTATTTTGCATAATTGGTATCTTATCTTGTACAACATTGTCTAAGGTACCTACATACCAAAAATCATGAAAATCCATTGTTCCCTTCTTGAGTTATCCTCTTCAGAAGTTTTTGACAAAAATGCCCCTGCTATCCCAAACCTAGTCGGTAGGGGGCCAAAACTTATGTCACTTATTCCTGAGCACAAGAGCTATCTAACACTTAAAAATCGTGACCATAGCGTGTTCAGAACACGAGATAGCAAAACCGGAAGTTGCGCTGTAGTACCAAGGAAAGCCGCTAGGGGGCCCAAAATCTAATCACTTCTAGCTTTCATCGCACCCCACCAACACACCAAGTATGAAACTAATACATCCAGCCGTTCTTGAGTTATCTTGTTGACAGACAGACAGACACACACACACACACACACAAACGCTGGGTAAAATATAACCTCCATGACATTTCATGGAGGTAATAATTATATTACCGAGCTTTGGCCAGCTGGAAGAGCTCCAAAAACTAGACTTCTACTAGTATCACAGATCCCACTAAGCATTGAAAATATTGGACATATGCATGTCATTAGCCACTGTCTCTACAGAAAAAGTCAAGTGCAAACCCTTAATAAGATATGCATTTTTCTCTATTTTTGTGTGGAGTGAGCTCTCCATACTGATCTTATTCTATGTGCCATTTAAGCAACCATGTCCCATGCCATGTATGTCATACAAGTACGTCTAGTAATGGTTGCCCCAATACGTCTTATAATCTTTGTCAAAGCATCAAGTGCTAAAAACCACCATTAATATTGCCGGTCATGCCGGACGTTTATTGTTTTGGGTAAATGCCACTTTTCAATCATAATGTTAATAACTATGTGAATTCCATCATGATCTCTTCTCATGTTTTCGTATTTTTCTATCCATACTTCTAAAAGGACAAGGAGAGATCTTCATGGATGAACTACGATGTAGTGGGAACGAGAGTAGTCTGTTTGAGTGCTCGTACCCAGGGTGGGGGATCCATGACTGTGATCCTACCCAAGATGCAGGTGTGGTTTGTACAGGTATGTTCGTCTTCAAACATGTTTATAATGACATACATACAATTTACATGTTTAATTAGGAAATTATGTTGTTTTCCAGAACTGGACTTCAATAAATGTAGTACATGTAATTTATGATAGGAGGAACATAAACAGACACCAAATATGCAAAGGAAGAACTCATATGCATAATCTAAGCAAAAATGGCAAAACAGATTAATGAAAAATGATAGGAACTTAATAATTGTGACATATGCAAGTTTTTCAATGACGAACATCACCATGTATGAATTATGTAAATATATAAGTCACTTGTAAAAAAAATTGCAAAAGCTCTAGATATTTCATGGAAGTATGAGGTCGCCGAACTCTAGTTTCTAGTTGCGATTAATTTCTATAATTTGGAACTAATTAGAGAGGTGCTAATTGTCAACCATGTCCGTAACCTTGTGACAGAACAAAAAGTCAGTCAAAAAATACTTCATTGAAACGCCAGATGTTTGAAGAAAAGTGTTTTAATAAACACCTCCCTTTATCAATTAGGGAAATCTTTCCTGCTGGTTGCCCTCATAACGAGTATTCTCGAATACGACGGGTCAGAGGTCACGGTTACGGCTTCAAAACTGCCCCGAATCGACTCCCTGGACTACGACCCTGTAACTGAACTTGTGTGCTTTATATCGACCGGCGGCATCAGGAAGATCGGTCGCGATGGACGAAGGATGGAGACCATTCTAAACACCAGATACAGCTGTGGGTGCCTTTCCGCTCTCCTTTTCGTTCTTTGTTATGTCAGTGTAACGTTAGTTCACCTTTATCCGCGAAGTAACCTATATCCGTTGTTACAAGTATATTTAACTGCAATATTTTTTTATTGAATATTGGAGAAACCTGTATCCTTTGTTATATAAAACTACAATGTATTCAAAACATTGCAGTTTTAAACCACCGTCCGTTGACTTGATATCCCTAAATACCTGGCCTGTCTAAAAAAACAACGGATATAGGTTACCCCGCGGATAAAGGTGAACAGGCGTTTACAGTATATCTTATGAAATATTTCAAATATATGTGCCAATACCAAGGAGGTTGTATCAAGAGGAGATTGGACGGGCTTAATACCCCGCTGCGCGCTATTGTTTAGACCAGCGAGGTCTTTTGTTTCCGCCCTCCGGCGGCGACCCTTTGACCAGTATGTTTGGTTCAGGCAAGGAGGTTATATCACATCCTCCTTGGTTCAGGGCTTGGCGCCAAAATATGTGATATAACCTCCTTGGCCAATACTAAAGAAATAGATATTCATTGACATATTGTAAGGTGCACGTATTGTAAAATTGCTGCGAAACTTCAATGCTACATACAGCTCCCTGTTTCTATGGTCAATCTGGCATAATAAATCAAGCTATCAATGACAACTGACAAGTCAGTTAAGTTACGTATGAAAGCATTATCTGAACGTTATTTTGAAAAAAAAAGTGTCTTTCCTTGAATTTCTCTTCTCAGTTGCTTACTGGAACTTACGTACGGTGTATTTTTTCAGCTTATGGTTTGAGGTTGGACCACGCTGGGGGGAATGTGTATTGGATGATCTATGGTAGTAGAGGAACCATCTCTGTAGCCAGGAAGGATGGATCATTCGTCAGGACACTTCTTACTGTCGAATGGCCTAGCGGTGTGGCTTTGGACCCCAGAAACGGGTAATTCCACCGTAAACAAACGATCTTGTAAATGAGGGCAGTTAGTTTGTAAACACCAAATGTATACGAGGGGAAGTCATAAGGTAAAGACATTGGTTTCAGAACAAGCTCATTTTTCAATCAAAAGCAAGATTTGTTTGTCAATCACTGGTGCAGTATTCTCCATAGAAGAGAGGCCATTTGTTACTAAAAAGGAATACTGCAACGTTAACCTGAAACCCTGGAATTGTTCTAAAAGAAATCTATGCTATAAACCATAGAATTAAAACGGACTCCTTATCTGTTGTTCATTTACTTCTTAGATAAGAATATTTTCTGTTCCCTGACGTTTATTACTTGTGTATTTTCATAGACTGATGTACTGGACGAGCGTTGGTAGTGACCCCAGAGTTGACTGTGCTGCTATGGATGGTAGCAACCACACTACACTCATCAGAAACTTGAATAACCCCAGGGCCATTACAATAGACTATAAAGGTCAGAAAACAGACATTAGTGAAAAATACACTTTGCAATTATGGGTAACAGCATAGACATAATGATTGTTCAGCTATGATTCACAACAGCATGCAGGGCCATTCATTTCGTTTGGACAAATGAGAAACGACTTGGAGCTATAACTAAATCATACATCGCCGCGAACAGTTTGATTTCAAAGAAATTCCATAGAAAAAGTCAAACTTAATTTTAGTCTATGGAGAATTACAACTTTCACACAAAAAGTAGATTTCAAAATTAAGCAACCCCCACTAGGGTGTTTTTAGCGCACAATAGCTTTTCTTTATAAACAAGCTTTGTATTATTACATGATATAATAATAGTCTGCAGTTCAGCGTACTTCATTTTGCCAACATAACCAAAATGTGAATAATCTTGCTGTACCTGTGTATGTCTTTGAAAAATGTTAACCTTCATTGCAAACTCTTTAAGCCTTTTTTCGTCTTTTTGTGGCTCATGATACACTTTTGCTGGCCATTTCTTTTGTACTAGGTCGTTTGTTTTGCCGGCCCATACAAGCGACCCAGTAAAAAAAGAAATGGCCAGCAAAAGTGTATTATGAGCGAAAAAAGAGGGGGGAAAGGGGGCAAAAAAAAAGAGAAAGCCTGCTGTGGAGGCTAGAAAAATGTATTGTATTCATCTCTTTCAGAGGATCGTCTGTACTTCTGCGATCGTTATACCATCTACAGCTCAGATCTGCTGGGCAATAACACACTGTTCTTCTACGATACGACTTATAAAGTCGGAATTGCAGTGGATGATAACTACGTTTACTGGGGGTCAGTTGGAACGGAACGTGGTATTAGAATGTAAGGAACTCGTCTTCATCTGTACATCTGTAAACCTTTATCCGCGGGGTAACCTATATCCATTGTATACAAAAAAAATCAAGGGCTTGGGGATATCAAGTCAACGGACGATGGTTTCAAACAGCAAAACTTTGAAACTACTGCAATTTGAAATCATCGTCCGTCTACCTGATATCGCTAAATGTCGTGATTTTAAAAACAACGGATATAGGTTACCCAGCGAATAAAGGTTAACTATCGTTAATCACCAAATGGAAATCATTTAGCCCGATATAAGGAGAAAGTAGCCGTTATGCACGTTGTCTTTTTGTCCCATCACCAATGTTGCTAACATGCTGACTTAATAATATGTGCTAATATACAACACTATTTCACCTTTATCCGAACGCGGTAACCTTTATCCATTTCTTCGTAAAAAAGGGTCCATAGGAATACTATAAGTCGACGGACAGTGGTTGAAAACAGCAATGCATTTGCATTTTGAAAATTTTGCAGTTTAAAACCACCGTCCATCAACTTGACATCCATAAGCACCCTGTTTTTAAAAACAACGGATTTTGGGTACCCCTCGGATAAAGGTGAACTAACGTTACCACATCTCCAGGCTATCCAAGTACAGCACCAATCAGACTGTTACTACTATTATGGCCGATGAAGTTTCATATCCAGCAGACATCTACGTGACCACAGCATCGCCCATTAATGTAACCAATCATGGTAAATACCTGCGTCTGTGCGCTTTGTTTGTTTGTTTATTGAGATGTCCATTTTCAACAACGGGCTCTTGTCATTTGGCTACTAAATATGTCTTTTATACTTCTTTTACGTTAGGGTGTTCTTCGTTCAATGGAGGGTGTCAGGAGTTGTGCCTTTCGCATCCAGAGGGAATCAAGTGCGCCTGTCGAAACAACTGGGAACTGCAGAAAGATGGAGTGACATGTGAGTATCTTGTCTCTGGTATCAGCGGTCGGATGATGATATGATGCCATTTTTTCTATTTTGCTTTTGGACAGACGAGGACAATGTGGCACTGCACTCAAGTTTGTAACTTATATTAACAGTGCCACATACACATTACCAAAAAACAGGTAAAGGTAGTCTTTTTCTTTTACCTCCCCGACCGAAGTCAAGTACCCATCTTTGCCCATCGTAAAGTGCCTCTTTCAAGGGCACAACGTCGAGCGCACGGCGGAAATCGAACTTGGGACCTTTGGATTCCGAGCCAAATGCTCTACCAGATATGCCACACACGATCCCATTTGCACCGGTGCCCGTAGGGCTCTAAAGCCACAAATTTGTCCCAGTGAAATGCCGCGGGGTATACGTACCTCTCTGTATTTTCACGATTAGATCACGGTGTCTTTTTGTTGCCGGGTGCGGGGATGATTTTTAATTACGAGGTAAAAAGCCAGGGTCCCAGCCATGCCCCCAAAATAGCAAAGTTGTATTTTAACGTAGCTCTGTTGGCATACTGTTCAAACAACGGTACTTTATGAATGGCAAAATAAGACTAGCTAATAAGTAGAAATCCACTAGTAAAGTTTGTTAGAAAGCTATTATATAGCGTGGATTATATAGTATACATGGCGGATAGTACCCAACTCAAATTCCATTTAGGTAAAACGTATCTTTGTTGTCATAGGTTGTCTTTCTGGTTACACCACATACGCTGGTGCATGCTTTAAGGCCTACAACCAAGAGAAAACCTACGACCAGGCCAGGCAGGTGTGTGAAGCTGCCGCACCGAAAGGGGTTGTCGGGATGCTGGCCTTGCCGAAAGACAAACACGTGAACAACTTCTTAAGAGATCTAAAGAATGCCGTCAGTGAAATCTCACGTTTCTGGATCGGCTTGAGCGATCAGATGGACGAGGGTGAGTGGATGTGGGAAGACGGGACTCCACACGACACCATCGCTGACTGGAGCAACTGGCAGCTGGGGGAACCTAACGATAACCAGGGAGTAGAAGACTGTGCGAACTACGGTGGTTCCGGATGGAAAGACGCAACGTGCTCCTCTGCTTACAAGTTCATCTGCCAACTGAAAGAAGGTATTCCACACAACAGTTTATACACTCACTACGGTCTACGCAGCAGAAGACGATATCGTGCAACAATGGTCAGCAAAACTAAAAGACTTGCTATGTCCTTCATCCCACGTGCCTTAAGTCTGTTGTGTGCAAGTGACGACTAGTTATCTGAAAGTGTACATAAGAGACTATTAGCACTATAGTAGAATCTTTTAGTACTCTGAATGTGTATTTGGAAGTCACTTTACACCGACGATCTTGTTCTGCTGGCTCATGACCTTCATCTTTGTATTAGCCGCGCATTTTTTTAAACATTGTCCTCGTGTAAATTGCCTTGCCTTGTAGATTTATGCTGTTTTTAACTTCAACAGCAAAGTTATTTTACTCCCGATGTCCATGATTTTAGTTTATGTGTGGATATATGATTGACTCTTGTCTGTAAGTAATTCTCAATTCAGCTAACTCAGCTGCAAGGTTTTACAAATAAAATCATTCATTCATTCATAGAATTGGCTTAGGCAGAAGTTAGTGTTGGTTCAGCTGCTTCAGAATCTCTAAAGTTACTATTCCACATGTGTCTTTTGCCTTGTACACAATATGAAACACACGGACAGACACGCCCAAAACAGTATCTCCATTTTCATTGAGATAATAACTCGTCTGTGAACTGTGTCCATGCACAGCAATAACCTGCTCCATGGGATACTTCCGCTGTGGCCACGGCCGTGCGTGTATCCTGTCATGGAAGCGGTGTGACGGGATCTCTGACTGTACGGACGGGAGTGACGAGACGGGCTGTGGTAAGTCACTGTCAGGGGGTGACCACGTTTTAAGTTTAAGTTGCAAGTGCATCTGTAACAGATGCTTAAGGTTGTGCCCATCTCCATTTCTATAGCCCCTATGGCAATACATTTGTGCAAGCCACTGCAGCATGCGCAGGGGGCTAGTCCGCTGGTAGTGATGTGTGATTAACTCCCATACTCTTCCTCATTAGTCCCAAGTGCTAATAAGCAGAGAAAGCAGCATGTGCCATCTTTTAAGACTTAAGTATGGCTCGGTTGAATGCAAGACGAACACTCCTAATCAGTCATTGCACCAGTCCAATGGTGCACGATGTGTATGGTCTTCACAAACAAAACAGGCCGATATCAACCAATATCTTTCTTAACTTAACTATGTTGTAGCTACCTACGATTTAGAATCCCTACCTTCTTTAATTAATATCAAAACCAGAGAAATTGCACAATCCATTTCTTTGTCAACTTTTTAGTGTGCAAGCCAATACCTGGAGATTTTCAAATCGCCATCAGACTTACGATGCTGCCGAATCAGCTGGGCCAGACGACGTTTGAGGAGGTCCAGAATTCCTCTGTGGTGGAGCTGCTCAACAGTTCGTACAGCAGCTCCGGAAACTACCACCCGGAGTTACGGAAATTCGTTTCGACGATCATTTTCCCGGAGTGCAATGTCACCGTAGAGAACAGGACCGATTGCTATTTGTCTACAAATGCAACCGACACGGTCTCATGCATGTAAGTAGGAAAATATTGTGGCGATTTTCCAAAATGATATTTTCGTTTTGCTTTTGGATGGTGGTAAGTTTAACAACAGCCTTCAATGCAACTTGATCATTGCGGAATCAAAACGAATACGGGCACTTGAAATAAATAAGAAACATGTACATCAGTGATACTAAGTCGGTTGAAACACTTTCTTGATAGTAGCAAACATCACGTTTTCAGGCACCGGCCAGCCGGTAAGTTGATTTCCAGCAGATCCTACGGTAGCAGAATATAGTATCAAAAGCTGGCAAAGTGGTGTAGCCTAATCTCCAAGCAGATCTTGTGGTGGCCAATGAACTACTTTGCCGGCTAAACTCCTTCCCCAGCCTATTATACAGTAGAAGCCAGTTAATTGCATAACGGATTAACGCACACTGCATGCACGGAATCCCAAAATCCCAAACTGGTGCGGTCCAGCTAAACAGCTTCGCATTATTGCACCATCCGGATAATTGCACGAAATTCAGTGGCAAATAGGCCGTGCAATCGCAAGATCGGAGATTAGCGTTGTCGACTTTGGAGTGTGCATTGGCTCCAAACTCGGCTACGTACACTCCTTTGCTAGATTTTGATACCATCTTGTACTACCATGATAGAATTCTCTTGGAGATTACCAGTAAGTATGCTAAATCTGTAAATGTTTTATAGGGGGAACGTCACGGGTACACAACTGGTACCATGCCGCACGTGGTGTGAGGAGATCCTCAACATGGCCGCTGATTGGATGAAAGTCCTGCTGCCGTCATGTAAACTGTTTCCATCGTCCAAACACGGCTGCTGGAATCCTGATTCAGCCAAGAAGGGAAACGAAGGTGAAAGTGAAGACTTTCATTGATATCTTTTAGTCGAAAAAGTATTTAAGATTGTTAACGCTGGTTCACCTTTATCCAAGGGTAACCTATATTCGTTGTTTGTAAGAAAAAACGTATTTAGGCATATGAAGTCGACAGACGGTGGTTTCAAATCGGAACATTTTGAAAATACTGCAAGTTTGAAACCACTGTCCGCAGACTTGATACTCCTAAATGTGCTGTTTTAAAGATATAAGATATGTTTATTGCAAGTTCTTGCCCGAGGGCTAATTGCAGGTACAAACAACATGTAAAATAAGGAAAAATACAAAGGTGCTAGGAACTACATTCTATGACTATGCTATGCTAGTGTACATTATACTGGTTTTGTTGGGTTAGACTTCTTCTCTTTAGGCAGTGGAAGACGAATTTACCCACTTAAAAGACAACGGATAACGGTCACCCCACAGATAAAGGTGAACTAGCGTTATACCTGTGTTGTTTGTTTGAACCTTTGGTTGTTCATAAAAGCTCAAGTCGGCCCACATATTCGTCACATTTAATCAGAAATACATATTTCTTACATTTAAACTAACGTTATCACCTACTTCTTCTTTAAATGTCTTCCACAGTTTGCTACCATGGCAACGGCATAAACTACCGTGGCACATGGAGTAAAACTACATCCGGGGCAGATTGTGTGGAGTGGTCAGCTGCACAAGCCGGTTACTACAAGACAGAGTACCCCTGGGCTAACCTGGATAACAACTACTGCCGCAACCCGACCGGGCTCGATCGGCCATTTTGTTTGACAGAAGACGGTAGCCAGGAGGACTGTGACGTCATTCCTTGTAGTAAGTTGCCCTATGAGGAAAGAGTGATTGAAATACTTGCGATCACAAAATAGCACATGTATATTGAATGCATACTGTATGTGCATTTGACTTCGTGGGGATTTGATTGTTTGCTGTCGTTTAGAGTTGACGTTAGCGTCACCCAGACAATTTAAATGTCTTTACAGTACTGTGCTGTAGTCACTTACTGTAACAGAAAACCCATCGCCTCTACGAACTGCTTGTCGAAACCACTTGCTAAATTTAGTTACTCGGCAAAGGTGCTACAAACAGACAGAACAACTCGAGTATAAAGCCACCACGCAGTTTCTGCATTTATACTATTTAATCGACGATAACTTTGCCATTCTCTGCGACATTAGATTTCGACGGTTGTTGGGATAGAGGTCCTCCAAACTACGGCAAAAGAAGTCCAAACAAGAGGTTCTACTTCGTGGACGAAAGAGTGACGTACACGTGCAACGAAGGCTACACGCTTAAGTCAGGTTACACCAGTGAAGTGAGGTGCATGCCAGGAGGCGATTGGCAATATGACAAGCCCAGTTGCTCAGGTGATTGATTTGTGTGTCATCTTTTGCTACAGGCCTAAGCCTGTTTAATACACGGCCGGCTGTAAACTATTATTGGCATATTAGGGCTTCAATGGAAGACGAATATGCCAAAAACTAAACCCTTCGCATGCCTAAAGAGTACATACGGTTTGAATGAATTCGAAAGTCAGCGCTCTCCTAACATATTTTGTTAGTTTTATTATTGTCCTAACGTTAACATGGAATTTTATGCAAGATTCAAAATATTACAATGAGGACTTTTTCAAAATATTTTTTCTCTTCCCATGGGTATAAGACAACACACTTTATGGATGCAAACCGATTCGCTTTCAATCTAAAGTTATAGAATTGGACATGTAGATCTCGCATAATGATTTTCCTATTGATGCAGTAAACCATCGACGAAGGCTGCAAGAGGAGCTTCTTGAGATTTACAGTGCCAGTCTTGCACCTGAGAATGTCGTCATCAACTTCACTGGAGCTGTGGAACAGATAGTCGACTTGGCAAGTACTTTTATCTCAGAGTTATTTATCTAATACTGGTACTCAGTTTTTGGTATGGAATTACTTCTTGGAGCAAAATGCATATCTTAATCCATGCTGTAACTTTCATTTCAGGATGAAAAGAAGGAGCAGCTGGTTGCATCTGTCGCCATTGATTTTGTGAGTGGTCACAGTTATGAGAGCTTTTCTTTAAAGCCCCCAGTGATACAGATAATGACCAATATAAATCAGGATAACGTAAACTATAGACTCCAGTATGGCAGTCGTGCAGTTTAGATGTACATCGTTGGAGATTTCTCTAAGACAGTTTACCAAGTACAAGTTACTCTTTGGATCACCTTTCAAATATACAGACAACAGATAAAATCGTATGACTGCACATAAAGAACGCTTTTGTCCAGGTGTGTTTCAGACACCAAGGGAAAATTGAGACGTTGACATCTTTTATGATTGCTCTTTTCTTAGACCTGGCAAGACAGCAGACTGAGTTGGGATCCGAAATACTACGATGACATCACAACACTTACCATTCCGGGTGACAGCATTTGGACCCCAATATTGACCTTGAAGAGAAAGTAAGTTATAACTTGTATATAATTTCCTCTTTTATATTAATCCTTTTATGCACAACATGTCCAATATACAAAATGATAACGATTATTTTTTTGCGCAATAGTTACAGTTACATTATCTTATAAGTATACGACCTTACACACGACGGTATGTAGTAACACAACAAGACACCGTTTCAAAGAGAAAGGAAGGAAAACAAACTAGGGGGCTAAAACTTATGACACTTCTTCCTGAGCACAAGAGGCATCTAACACCCAAAAATCGTGACCATATAGCTTATTCAGAACACGAGATAGCAAAACCCGCGCAAGTTATGCTGCTGTACCAAGGGAAACTGCTAGAGGACCCAAAATCTAATCATTCCCAGCTTTTATCACACCCTACCAACACACCAAATGACACCAGTCCACCCAGCCGTTCTTAAGTTATCTTGTTGACAAACAGACAGGCACACAGACAAACAATAGTGAAGATATAACCGCCATGAATTGTTCATGAATGAAATAAACAAAACACATGTTGGTTACTTCGCAGTGCTGACCCTACACACGGAGGCCTACAAAAGGATGTCCCGGTCCGAGTGAGCAGCAATGGCCGGGTAGCCTGGAGTGTGGGAACCCTGACCACCACCGTATGTGATGCAGACCCCTTCTACTTTCCTGCGGACACCATGGAATGTCACGTCTGCTTCTCTGCGATCGCAGCAGTGGAGCAAACCATTCGTAAGACTTTAAAAATAAATTTTGACTTATGGTTAAGGCATTTTCCTTCCCTCAAAGACATGACACAATGTTGTGTCCAGCCATGTTTTCAAGAGGACAAAAATGCATAAATACAAGATTTAGTATTTGTGGACAATAAAAGAAAACATTCGTTAAAAGTAAGAAGACCAGACTTTGCAACTAGATGAAACTGGAAGTGCGCAGACATCAACCACATTTGATGTTTTGTTGTATATCCTACGCATTGTTCTGATTCCAAAGAATATATGATAAGTGATAGAACCATTTGTTGAATGCAGATTGCCAAGCAGGAGCTGATAAGGGAAACACCCTGTGCAACTCCTATACTGATGAAAGAACGGAGGGCGAATGGTACAGAAAGGATAGGATCTTCGCGGAAGACAACAGGGAAGCTTGCTTTGTTGTCCATCTAAAGAGGATCCCCCTGTTCCACATGGCCACCACAGTTGGACCCTGCATCATCTTGGTTGTGTTGATGATCATCACATTCGTCATGCCCCTGGACAGAGGAGACCGGATCTCGTTCGGAGTGACCATTCTGCTCTCCATGGTCGTGTCTCTTGTATTTGTGACGGACGTTCTTCCTGTTAAGGGGGCTTTGCCATTTTTGGGTGAGTAAAATAGATATAATCCAACTGCATCGCTTTAAGACGAAGATAAATGTCACTCAAGGCTATTCTGATATCGCTTTTTCAGCAATCTGGTAACTGTTTGTCATTATAATAAACGAAACTGTACCAAACTAACACTAGTTGGGATTTACCTGAATTTCGAATGACTCCGTCAGCCTATCCCCGGATAAACCCGTCTGTTGCACAGCTTCTTGGGTGTGACGTCGAAACCACGTGACTGCAGCAGCCGGTCATTGGTGCCAGATAACCTATGTCACCCCCCGTCTCTGTTCAATGTTTGACGGCGAGCTCGAATGTCACATTCCGGAAGCTGCAGCAGTCGGGTTGTCAGCCGACAATCTGTGTAAGCCAAGTGTTGGTCGAGTAAAGTTTAGCTTGTCAATGTGTAATTTACCAACGCAGATCGACGAGTGTTCATTCTATTTTTATCATAATGTTACAGCTACGCTGATCATCGTGTGCATGGGGCTGATGGGAATTTTCCTCCTTCTCACCATGGCCGTTATCGTTATTCACGACAAAGAGGGCAGTCTGTCTTCGACGGTGAAGATTATTTTTCTCCGACACATTTCAAAGTAATTACTATTCGTTTCAATACGTTTGTGAAGATTAGCCATCCAGGATACAATAAATTGAAGATGATTCAGTCTATACTCTGAGATATATCCAGAAGTATAGACTGAATCATCTTCAATCTATTCGTTACAATATTTTAGAATTATTTTCGCGATATCTTTGTAACCGTCGAAATACATTAGTTTATTCCAACCTTATAACACTCCGGGATTCGACAAAGTTCCATATTCAGTTTATACATCATTCTAATGATGATTTCACCAACATTACGTTCTCTTCTTTCTGTTTGTTGGAGTCGTTTTCCTTAAACACAGGGGCACCTTTTCATTCAGTATCTCATTTCCCAATTATCCAAACACTACCCCCTTGCAACTTTCATAGGTACTGCAGCAACTTTACGATTTTGATATCTCGTGTTCATGCTATGGTCATGGTTAACGTTCTCGTGTAGGTTTGGGTCACCTGGCGATTTTTGGTGGCCCGAAAATAACGAGGTATTGGATGACTGCCATTAATGTTGGTTTGTAGAAAGCTCAAGTGATAATTTCCCGTTGGCGCCATTTAATTCACGTCCTTTTTTGCTATTTAGAATACTGCAGTTGGGCGATCTAACAAAAAAGAAGCGCTCCAGTGATGAAGAGGCCGACTTGACTGACTTTCCTGCCACAGAGTTGATCAACTGTGCCTTTCTATCCGATGACAAAGCCAGCGACGAAAGACCCTGTGATGGCAATGAGGCAACAACGCCATCAACGCTTCTCACAGGTCTGGTGCCGACCCGTTCCACCACCATTCTTGAGCTGACTCCTAATCTTAAAGGGGTAAAAAACGAAGTCAAAGATCTCGCAAAGGCGGTTGATAACAAGAGAGAGGTGCTTAAGAAGGTTATGGTGAGTGAGGAGGGGGTGTCTGAATATATCCTGTTGGCTAAAGTCCTGGACAGGGCTTGTCTTGTCCTATACATCATCAGCATCGTGGCAGCCGTTCCCATGACTATGTATTTAGGCAAGTAAATGTCTTACATCCTTAGGAGTTAGTACATGGACATGTTCAACCAGTTTTTCTAGTTAGTTGTACTTGTTTTATAGTAGTTGATTATTTGAGGTAAGTTTGTGCCTATTGATAGTTGGGCAAAACTGCGCTCCTCGATGAATATCTATGATAAATGTACCAACTTGCATGTTGTATGTATATGTTAAAAACTTTGTGAAATGATATGTTGTGTAAAGCGGGACATCTAATTGCAAATGCCTCATCAATGATATATTGTAAATTGTATTGGGCATAATTTCAGTGGACATTCCTCACTTATGTGAAATATTTTCAAACAGGCTAGCCATAAGGAATCTTTATTCCATTACCCATAATGAATGTATTACCAACAAGCACAACATGTAAAACATTATATTCATATATATCATATCAGATTTAGCAAAATATTCAGAGCAACATAGTGAAGAAAATGCAATTCTCCAATTCAAGGATAGGCAATCAAAATATATATTCATAAAGTTCGTTTTTAATTATTTGCTTTGACAGTATTTTCGATCTCAACTGTACATTGTAAAATAATGTACAGCTGTCATATATTTAATATTATTTACATTTCATCTGATTTCTCAATTTTTCTTGTCAAATGACTCATGAAATATCAAATTGTCACAGACACTGATTCAATTTGTGTTCAAAGCACGCCAGATTTCACATGGAATCAAAACTTGAGTCATTTTTCTATCACTTAGCTATACTGACAAAAACGTTATGTGCATGATCATTTCATTAATATCCATCATTATTGCTTCAAAATGGAATATACTCAATTTCAACACCATTATCAGGTTGAAAAATCAACTATACAACAAATAGTTTTTTACACTTGGTCCCATATTCCTCTTGTGTTGAGTAAACTTTATCGAAAGCTAAATCACATGGCATGAATATTGCTTCCCTGTGCAAAATCCCAGAGCAAATGGAATAAGAAATGTGACATGACTCAACCATCACAGATGAAATAATCACAAGGTAAAACAGTTATTTTCAACTGTGATAAACAAGCTTCTTTACATAGCTGTACATAGTACATGTATCAGTGCTGTCAGCTGTAGCAGTGCAATACGGCTTTGATATATATAATATGGACCTGTTAGTTTTCAGGCTTCAGCTGAGCAAGATGGATCACATCTCCTACATGTAAGTGTGTTGGGTTCTTTTACGTGCAGAGGCTTAATGCTTAATGCATACCTCTAGCTTTATGTGACCATACAAATGTATGAAATGATCAAATTGAATGCATTCCCTAGAATTGTGACCAAGCGGGATTCAGACTTATGCATATTCTGTTTAACTAGTCAAAATATACAATCAGAAAGTTTTACTGAAAACTAATTGTCATAAGAAATTCTAACCCTACTTATATCAAACATTTACCTTCAAGTTGGAAGGTATACTTAAGACAAGTGTCTTAGAATTAGCAACAACTGCAACAAAAAATCTAAATGTGAATACCATTACTCTATTTACAATTTTTATGTGATCGTAGCCAAGTATTTTAAAATAAATGCAGTAAAATTCTTCCCATATACACATATAAAGTATTAAGACTTGTACCGTCAAACTTTTGAAAAAGTTTCAAATTCATTCTTCATGTAAAATATCATTTTTCAACAGCCTATAGGATATCACAATACATACAAAATATGTAATAGTCCCTGATAAAAAAAGGTATCATCATGATATAAAAATGCTTGACAATTTTCCACAGTGACATCCTAAGAATTGTTAAAGGGGCATTCCACTCCAGAAACGAGTATTATTATTCCTCAGAGAATAAATAATTATGTTTGAATCAAGTTTGTTTGGTCAAATTTACCACAAGTTTAAGCTTAAACGTAGAGGGAACATTGTAGCAAACGAGTTCTTGAATTCCCTTGAGGACCCTTCCAATGCATTGTGCGCTGCTGAGGGAGGAGGTGGCTTTGATCATGGGAACAGGTACCGGTTAGTACTAGTATAGATTTCGATACTATGATGTTTTAGGATCACTTTTTGAGTAGACTGTATGTGTGTGCGCAAACGTCATTAGAACGTTTGTGGGTCATTCTGTAGTAATTTGTTAATGTATAAAAGTAGCCTTTTTAGAGAAGAATGATCCACAAAAGTAACCACATCTCTGGATTCCAAGAACCGCTGAGCTTCAAACTTTGTGTGTTCCTTCCTAAATGTCCGATAGCCACCCTACCACTTTCGTTCGCTCAGCGGTTCTACCGTTAGCGAGAAATTGTGCCCAACGTCGGCCACACAAGCAGTTTTGGCGCCGCCATTTTACGTTGACCGACTTTCAACTCCTTATAGTTAAGTGGCCAAATATCCCCATCCCAAGATGATATAGTCTTCAAACTTTTTTTTGTATTTCCCTACATGTGTGATTATCACTTGACTGCTTTGTCAAGCTTATCCCGACTACCGTTAGCGAGAAGGTGTGACGGAAGTCGCGAACTCATATACGGCGCAGTACATTAGAAGCGGGTCCGCATGGGGGTGCTCTAATTTAGAAAAGAATATTGTCTAAAAGACAAATCAGGTAACTTTGCGAAAAGTCGAGTGCATTTGTATCCCAAAAAATATCATCTATCAGAAAATAACACTCGCTTCTGGAGTGGAATGCCCCTTTAAGTCACAATTGTGCACCTATCCTATCTTATGTCTCCCTATGAACTGTTTCTTTCTTTGCTGACAACACACTTGCTCAAGCTTTTTAAAACAAATTACAATATATAAGTACAATTATACAATTACAAAGACAGATCATTGGAAATTGAATTTCCCCATTCTTACGTTGCAATGCAGTGTAGATACATACTGGCTTTCCAGAAACAGTATTAATGGCACATTTCTTTACACCTTCAAAAGAAGATACCCTTCAACTGTTAGTAAATACACATCATTCTCTAGCAAAGTTTACATCTTTAAAAGAAGACATGTTTTACTGTCTTCATCTCCTATAAAACATACATCCAAAAATTTATACAAAATGTAACTCATTTTTCATCTTGTAGATTACAGTTTTGCAATGTTAGAAAACTGTTATGTATTAGTGTCACTATTAGCAGCTAAAATATGAGTCCTTGACAGGGTGTTTTGGGTCTTTCATTACCAGAAACCCTCATCTGGACAGGCAACCCAGCCATCCTTCATGCTATTTAGATACTTAGGTAGCCGCAAGTGGTGATGAAGCCTTGGTTTTCTTCTGCTTTTTCTTTTCTGCACAAAGAAAGTTCAATACATTCAATGGTGGAGTCTGTAAACAACTATTTGATGCTTAATATGATTAAAGTTTATGATTTTAGAGCCAGGCTTTAGCTTAAAATGGAACAGGATGTAACAATTATAAGTATGAATGAATGAATGAAATAACTTACCAGTTTTCTCCTCCAACTTGTCACTAGGCGGGTTTGGCAAGGCACTGACCAGTCTTTCTTCATCCTTGATCGCTGTAGGCAGCAAAATAATGAGTACATTTTACTACGCAAAGTCCTACCTAATGTGTCATACAACTGTATGGTGATCGTTAAATCTTTGAGGTGGTAATAAAGCAATGATTTTTTGAGAAATGCTTGCTGGCTGTGTATCAGTCTCAATATTGGTTTACATTAGGATAAACGTGACTGCATTTTTCAAAACACACGAACACAGACACAACAACGCACCATATGACAGCCACTATTCAGACCTGCATAATATACAATACATATAACAATACTCACACACACATAAACATTTAGAAACACACATGTACATACACATAATACACATAGGACAAATATACACACACCATTCGCACAATGGCATACAGACACATACACACAAACACATGCCTACATAGTTTACACAAACATGCATACACACACTCACAAACATGCATACACACATGCCTGCACACACACACAAACACACACACACACACATCCATGCGGAGGCCATTATCTTAACTGTACATACCACTCGCAGATTTGCCTGTAGTTGGCTTGGCAGGTACAGCAGGATTCATTTTCCCACCAGCTGCTGCAACAACAGACCTTCCACTTTCATAACTGATGCTTCTGGGCATCATCGACGACTCGCCCTTTTTAACTCCAGTACTGGAAGTACTGGTGGACCTCTGAACTGAGCTTTTGGCAGAACCTAAAACATGAAAGAGGGAAAAAGAATTTACATAACTTATAATGCTTGAAAAATTTAATTTGAAATCAACTGAGATGTCTACCTGACAACAAAGAAAACTTGCACTGGCCCGATCAGGCACAAAATTAGACATGTCTAAACCTGCACTGAAAATACTGGGTATTTGTGTATTTTGTGTATGCTATATAGAATAAGTACTTCTCAAATTGTAATTACAGTACATGAATATGCTAAGCCTTATTTTTGAGATGAATTCGAAATAAGATGATCTTAAAACAATTACATCATAAAACACTTACGAGACTGCTTTTGAGGTGTTAATCTCTTTTTGATGTCCGCAATGAAACTTTGTTTCTTTTCTTTCTTCTCTGAAAACAAAAAACAACAACAAACAAATTAATTGGTCTCTCGTGTTAGAGCATTACATGTGCAGAAAAATCAATCCCTAGGCTTGTACATTATGGATGGCACAATAAAATGATAATTGATACAGAGCAATCTTCCTAGTAAATAATGTTAATTTGGCAGTAAACTGCATGGATATTGTGCTTTAATTCTTTTATGAAATGTGATCACAAAAACATGCTTGCATCACAGGAAACATAAGTCATTTTCATCAACCATAAGAGCATGCTCAAACAAATTTGCACTTTGCAATTACACAATACATTGAGAAATACAATTGTACAACGATCTGGTAACCATTTAAGGTTACTGTACAAGCGTGCTAGAATACATTGATTTATTATTTACTGCCCCATAGCATAGTGTTAAGATACCTGATGAAGCTGTCTTATCACTGGCGCTCTGGCTACGAAACAACCTGGGCAGTAAACCTTTCTTCTTTACTGGATCTGTAAGAAATATTATTAATGAGTTAAAAGCAAACTTTAAGATGAAGTTCTATCATGTAAGTCTTATAGACACATTTACACCCAAATACTTTGAAATGGGGCTACCAGGTATATATTTCACTTACATGTCCATTATGATTTAATTAAGCAAAATCTGTAACTAAAGAAAAGAGAAATAAACTAGAAATTTACACGATATGAGAAAAAGACATGAAGAAGTTTTACTCCAAACCCCTTTATCCACCTTCCAAATAAGGATCTGTCCTCAGCTTCTCAAGTTATGTTGTCCAACGACACACACAAAGCACAAACACACACACACATACACACACATGCGCCACCTTTGTCTTTGTGGCAAATAGTCTTTGTGGCAAAGGTAATAGATTGAAATTAGTTTTTAGGTACTAAACTAGTGCACTGTAACTCACCACCCTGACCAGTTTCCACTGATGAGGAACTGTCCAACTTCAGCATCTCCACTCCTTGTGAAATTGCCTGTACATCAGGGTCAGTAGTGATAGGTTTTCGTTCACTCTGGTCGTCTTGAGTGCCTGCAATAAAAAGTGTTGTAGTCATGAATTTCAGATCTTGTATGCATAATCCAATTGCCATCATCAAAAAAGTCACTAACTTGTCTCACTCTATAGCCATTACGTACAATTGTATAGTAATCAAAATAACGGATTGTACTGCTGAACTGTACACAGGATTCTCACGCTTGCTCAAGCATCTTCTAAACTAAGTTAAGACTTTTCCTCTGGTATTGTCTTCTTTAAACTGTATACTACACACATTTCCTAGTGGTTACGAAAACACTGAAGCTATGATTCACTAATATGCAAATAGGGACACCAACCAGCACTGTCTCCATCCTTTTGTTCAGGGATGGAAATTTTCTTGTTGGGATGGAAATAATTTTACCCCATCCATCCCAAAAATGACATGAAAATGTACTTTCATAAGCTTAAAATGACATATTTAGCCAGGAAAATCAACAACATGGGCTCCAAAACAATGACGGAAGACAACCCTGACAGCCCTAACATTGCAGTGGACAGCAGTGACGCTACATGAAACTGCTCTTCAGATTATCTGTAATCAAATGGCTTTAGCAGTCAACACTGGCACCAATAAACTCACCCTGTGCACCATCTCTAGGAGATACTTCTTCTTCCAGACCATCAGATAGTGTCTCTTCCTCGATGGTAGAAGACACTGCTGGACGTTTTTCAGCTGTGATATCTTCAGGTTCTAAAATATGGATCAAGAATAATGAGAATTCAGAATCTGAGGACATCAACAATTTGAAAACAAATCAAAATTATTACACAAATTCTCACTTTGACCTACTAGTAGACAGATTACATTGCATATTAACCCTCAAACCACCGTAGCTTTTTTGTGACGTAGATTACCGTATGGGGTCAAAACTGACCCCAAAACGTTTTGTACAAATACAGTTTTTTTGTGTGACTCTTTTTGTGATTTGTATATATGTATAGTTTCGTTAATCTATGTGGGACAGTCTGACATGATTAGGTGAGAATACTTCTAGCTCATTATCATAATTTATGCAAAAGATCATGTGGACCACATTTTGCACCAACGCTATTCAGACCAGGAAGGAGGTTTTTGATGCCTGTACCAACTTCAATGCCTTATTGCGCCTGAATGGCTTATGCTAGGGCCACCAAACTTGGTAACTTTTTAGAAAATGTTGATAGCAAACATTTTCAGTGAACAAAGTATGTTCATCATTTTTCATGTTGCCATGGCAACGTTTTTCTGACAGACATATTTATTACGAAATTTTCTAATTTTGTATTAAACATTTTAGTTTTAAGGTTTTCTTGGCAAATAACAGTTGTTTATCACATCTTATAAATTCAAGATTACGAGGTGGCTCA
>NC_049995.1:2020295-2069334 GCF_000003815.2 Branchiostoma floridae | reverse complement strand
TCATCAGTCAAAATCCAAGATGGCGGCCGATATTACCTAGATGACGTCATAATGTCATCATATAACATTATAATGGCACGAAAGTTAGTATAATAATTTTGGCTTACATGTACATCATTCTCTGAAAATTTCGTGCTCCTACAATAAGTAGTTTAGGTGTGGGTAACAAAAGTTTGTTTAAAAAAATGCTGGGGTCAATTTTGACCCCACTGGACTATGCATAAACTTTCGAGGATAACTTAATCAATAATTAGCCAATCTCGGTAAAAACGTATAAGAAGTTATAGGACATATATACAAACAAACTCCTGGAAGGAAATTTGTTTTCAACCAGAAATGACATAATGGCACACATTGATATACGCCTGGGGTCAGTTTTGACCCCATACGGTGGTTTGAGGGTTAAACTGTTATAGATATTACAACTTTGCAATCTATTGGAGCAACTTTTAAGTTATAAGAATATACCTGCACCAGATTCAACTTCACTTGGATCTGGGGGTCCATCTTGTTGAAGTGGTGCTGCAGCAGCATCTACAAGTAAAATGTAAAGTAAAATCAACTATAGGTTTTCCTGTAGACACAGCAAACAAATGTTGGTTATGGTAGGGATGTATCAAAATCAGATATCTATGATTAGGGTTTTAAATTTCTGGACTCAGTGTACAAGAGAGTGACCAGATTTCCAATTTGAAACTTTATTGATAATAGCCACATGTGCCAATTAAAGAATTAGTCACAATGTGTCCATTTCGGCACTTTCTGACAAATCTAAAAGTTTTCCAACTTGGAATTTCAAGAGCTGCCATAGAAGATAATGATTACTGAGAATAGCTGTTTATTGAGCTGAAACAGCAGCTGTTTAACAGTGAGTGCCAAGAGCAGATAAAACAATGCCACAATTCTTGCTGCACAAGACAGCATTTTACCAGAGGCAATGACAGACATCAATCATTCTTTCAGACTCCCCAACAAAATGAAAAGTTGCAAAACAATTTCTGCAGCAATAAACACTAGAAGTGCAAAGCTAATGAACTCCTAAGAATCACATTCAAGATTAACCTTGCTTGCTCCTATTTGATAGCCTTAAGTGCCATCCAAGTGAATGGAGCAGCTATAAACTATCATCCATTCCATGCTATTTTGCCACAAGATGCATATTAAAAATCATATTCACCACAAGAAAGTTATTTCACATGTAATCTAAAATTTATGCCATACAAATTAGACTTCTGGATGATTTCTGCCTAAAAGTTTTTTTTTCTGAGGGAAATCTTGCTTTGATTGTTACAACAAGCCTATGAAAATGTAGCAGCGTCTACAAATGACAAAACTGCAACTGCGGGAACATGATCATGATCATGGAACCATCGTAAATTAGCCTGACGTATCATGCAAAAGTCCAATCCCAAACAATTGATGGAAATTTTCCTCATAAAGTTTTGTCTCCATGCAGAGGATGTCATCCATTAAAAATCAAATTTGTGTGGCTCGACCGTCACAAGTCGTTAACTCCATTTCTTACAGTCTTCTTCCTCCAGGTGCGAGTCATCATGTCTGTCAGTGTTCTCATCAGTGTTCGTGCCTGCAGCTGTACCCAGCTGGCTGTGGGCTGTTCGTGTTGGTACTTCCACACCAGATGCATCCTCCTCCTCTTCCTCTAGATTATCTTCCCCAACCTCCGTCTGTGACATCTGTATGGCATTACAGTCACCGACCTGAACCATGTCGCTGTTTGTGATGTAGATGTTCTTGATGTGGTAGTTCACCACTGTGACGTTCTGCGTCCCTGTCAAGTTTGAAAACTTTTCAGCCATGTTTATGTTGTGGACTGGATCTACGTAGCCTGTGCTTGTCCTCTTGACTTCACTTGTACAGTCTTAATGACACATGGTTCAACAATATTTGGTTGCCCAAGAAAATTGGACAACCTTTTTGTTCAAACACTGACTTTCCTATACCTCAGTGACAAAATTAACTTTTTGTAGCATGTATGCCATGTGCTCTTCTGATATCCAAATGTTAAGATAATATAGACAGTCGTCAATCTTCAAATTGCCACCCTAATCCAACAGATAATGGTGCAGCTTTCACACTTGGTCATGACCAGTTTTATGGGTAACAAACAGTGTCTAAATCATCATGATTCTGATTTTCTTAGTAATACAATGATAGCTATACAGCTTAAATGTTACGTAAGAGAAGACTAGACGTGTCAGTACTTCTCAACCATTCTGTCCATTCATGGTGAATGCTAAAAGCAGCAGAGCCAACATGAGGCTGAAAATATCTGTTAACAGCACCCAAAGAATGTGAATTTAACTACAATGTATTCAAAAGCAACATACTGTCCCCAAGAGCATAGTTACATATTATCAATTCAAATGCAACCACTCTTCAGTTTGAAAGAAAGCTTTACTAAAATTGGCTTTTAATAGATTTATGTCCCTTCAAGCAAACTGATTCATAAGTCAAATTTAGACCCTCTAGGAATTATCAAGGTATAACATATCATGTTTCAATATCTAGCCACTTAAAAGAAAAAGAAATCAATTGGTAGCAATTCATGATCGCAGACTAAAAAAGACAGAAATGCCAATAAAAGCAAAATTAATGTATAATACATTTGAACTAACCTTGTTCCAAAGAAACTAGCTGAGTTCCTTGTGCACCAGTTGACAGTTTTTCTTCGCTGGTGTCTGGAGGTTTGGCTGCACTGTTGTCACCTTCTACATCAACAAGGCAAATAGTTTAGAGGTAGATCTAGAGTATTCAAACTATGCTTCAAAAATTTGCTACTATGCCAGGCTATAGATAGACAAACAGCAACGTCGACCAGAGGATGCGAAGTGAGTTAATCAAAGGCGAAGATGCACCTTGATTCAAAGAGGGATTTAATCACATAATGCTTACAACACAGCCATCATGGTGTTAAGAGAGCAAGGGGCATCACGTGACTCGTAACACCAAGGTCGTAACAATGACATCATTACCTTATTAATATTGATATACCATAGGGGTGAAGGAGTAAAAAAAATAATTCATCTTACTTCACAGCATTCAATTAAGTACCCACTAGTCCCACAAATATCAAAAATCATTCAGCATATTCATTTTGCATCAATGTCTGAACCACCACAAAGAGAATGAAAGGAAATTTATTAATTTTTTGCATAACTTTTTGCATGACGACACTCTGGCTAAAAAAAGATAAGAATGCAAATAAAAACATAAAGTTTGATATCAATTTGATAATTGAACTAACCTTTCTCCAAAGGAACTAGCTGAGATCCTGCTGCACCATTTGACAGTTTTTCTTTGCCGGTGTCTGGATGATTGACTGCACTGTTTTTAACTTCTACATTTACTTGGCTACATCTCTCTGGAGGTTCATCTGTACTGTTGCCACCTTCTACATCAATGGCTGCATTTTCACGGTAGCTGAGGTGCATTGGTGTTGCCGCTGCATCATAAATTAGATTTGTTACCCATGACTTTATAAAATTGGTAATATCAATGAGAAAGTATCAAAACCTTAATTTAGAAATTTGCCATACCAAAAAAAACCATACCAACCAAAATTGACTGACAGCAGCTAGCAGCCATTTTATATGAAGAATTATGAAGGCACAGTTACCCTGGACTTAGAGACTTCTTCTCTTTATGTAAGGGAATATCAGTCAAGCATATTGACAATGTGCACCGTGCAAAATGATTATCAGTGAGAATTTTGACATACTGGTAGAGAAATTCAAAGCACTTGTTTGGGCTGTTCAGAAAAACAGACAACTACAAAACAAACCATGTTTAATTGTTAGACAAACTCAGCTCTGATTGTTAAACAATGGTTTATTGAAATTTGTTTACATAACAGCATGGGGATTGAAAACTGTGCGTCTCTTGTAGATATGTTTCCTGAGAACTAACTGAAGGTGTATATCATGCATAAATAAATAAATGCAAACCGTATCATTTATTATTTTTGTTCGCCAAGCAACCACCTATCCTCAGCAACCATTTTTGCTCGGTCCCGTGAGTGATTGCTCAGGACAGGTTTGACTGTATAACCAAACTTCCTAACTTTAAAGGGTTAGCTACTACTGTAAATGCAGAAACTAAATCAGACCAGGTTTTATGTTTGCGGTTTTCACGTTGCTAATTCACCGCAACTATTTTTCCATGGCAGTTAGAGACTACAGTGCTTGGTGCTAAAAGCAATCTTAAAACTACCACGAACAGTCAAATTCAATCCCCACAAACTTAAATGCATTAACAGTATCTCAAGCTGTATTCATTTTCTTTTTCAATATCAATAATCAATAATCAAATAATAGTGTTCAAACTAACCAGGTTCTGGGGAATGTTGGGCCCCTTCTGTAGCACCTGTCTGCTGTTCTCCATCAGTGCCAGGAGCTTCAGCTGTATCATTAGCGAGTTCTACAAACACAAACACACACGTTCCTAGCTGCGCCTGAAGAACTCTACTCTTACTACTCATACACATAGGAGGAGTTTGGGAGTGATGGGAGAGGGTTCCTCAGTGACATGTGTCCTGACTGAAAACATGATACATTCTGTTAATCATGACACTGTCCATTTTTGTAAAATTTCACTTTAAAGGGATAGCTGCTTATCTCAGGCTGTATTCATTTTCTTTTTTAATCAATATTATAATGAAAATGATAGTGTTCAAACCAACCAGGTTCTGGGGGAGGTTGGCTTCCTTCTGTAGCACCTGTCTGCTGTTCTCCATCAGTGCCAGGAGCTTCAGCTGTATCATCAGCAGGTTCTACAAACACATGAACACATACGTTCACACAGATGTTCCTAGCTGCACCTGAAGAACTCTACTCTACTCTACTCTACTACTCAAACACATAGGAGGAGTTTATGACATGTGTCCTCCCTGAAAACATGATACATTTTGTTAATCATGACATTGTCCATTTTTGTAAAACTCGACTTTAAAGGTTTAGCTGCTATCTCAGACTGTATTAATTTTTTTTTTTTAAATCAATAATCATGTAACAAGACTGATAGCGTTCAAACTAACCAGGTTCTGGGGGAGGTTGTGCTCCTTCTGTCTGCTCTTCTCCATCAGTGCCAGGTGCTTCAGCTGCATCGTTAGCAGGTTCTACAAACAAATTAACAAAGTAATAAATGTAGGAGGAGTTTTGCTGTAGTACCATTGATATATGAAAGCTGCTTTCAATTGGGAACCCAATAATTTTGCTCAATTCTATTTTGTATGTATCTACTACCCACGTACCAAATATCACTATAATCATAAGGACACATTGAGTTATGCTACCCACATAAAAACACAGAAACACATAAAATATAACCTTCTTGGCAAAACTTATAAAGGACTAAATACATAGCAAAAGGAATTATCATGATATTAACTTGCTATTGCCACATATTATTCTTTTTTCTTCACCATGATAGGACTAATTTAGAAGCACAAGTTAAAGTATATCACAGATAAGAAAAGTAGACACAAAATCTGAACTCTTCAAATCCTCTTGGCACAATTTGATTTCTGTGTTACTGTAAGAAGACAACTACAAAGCTTAAACTGACCTGATTCTGAGGAAACTTCCAGTCCATGCAGTTGGGCTTCTCCTGAGTGAACTGTCAGGTTTTCCACATCAATGTTCAGAGCTGCATCAAGTTCATGTGCAGCTCCTTGAACTTCTACAAAAAAAATGTAAATTCACAGTGAATACCGAGCACCAAAGTAACAAATATCCGATGCAAGACTACTTTATCACATTATTTTTTTTACAGTTTATTATCACCATCATCATCAGTGCTTGTTGTTTGTTGCTCGATGTTGTCCTCTCAGCCCATCTCGAGAAGGTCTCTCTCAGCTTTCTTGTCTCTTCCTTTTTCCTGTTCGGCACCTGTTTAGTACCACCTTAGGAGGTCTTTAGCTTTTCCATTTGTTCAATGATGAGGCCCAGCCAACACAGTATTGCTCTATTGCACAAGATTCAATAAGTTCAATGGAACAAATTAATAAAAAATGACACCAGCTTTGCTGAATTGACTCTCTCTTTTATAACATTAATTTAAATACATTTCAATATAAAAAATGTATATAAATTATAATTGTGCGTCTAGCAGTAAGATGCAGCAAAACAAAACTTACCACTGGTGGTTGTCTGTCGCTGAATGGGAATCATAGAAGAGGGTTCCTCAGTGATATGTGTCCTCACTGAAAACATGACATGCATTTACAAAGAGTCATTTTACACTTAGGTTGAGACAGTACATTTGTTAATCATGCCCGTCTTTGTAAAACAAGGCTTTGAAAAACGGCGGGAGATTTCACGATTGACAGCGACTTAATGCAAAACATAATGTCATGGGGGTTCCATGACCAAGTTCTAGGGAAGAGAGGAATTTACTGAAATACACACATACACACATACAGACACACAGACACACACACATGCATTCACACACGCACGCAAACATGCACACACACACAGGAGGTAATAAATTCCTCACCAAGGCTCTGTGGTGGTAGGTCAGCTACTTGTTGAGGTGTAGTGGTACATCTTTCCAGGACACGGTCCAAAATAGTGGCAGTCGCATCAGGCCCATGGCGTAACCTCCAACACTCCACAGTCTGCAAATAGTCAGAGGTGTGTACCATAAATCTTTTGGCAACTTCACTGGTGAAATCATGACAGGTTGTACACAAGTTTTCATTGTATGAACAGCATTGTTTCAATCACAAGTTCAAAACATCAGAAAAAAACCTTTCCCTTTTTTACAAAATGAACAAAGTACTAGTAAAGGCAAGGATGTAGGACAGAATGCAGGCTACAATCTATGTTATAGAGCCTAAGTTCCAACTGTTTTTGGTTTATTGTCATCACGTAAAAAAGCATGTTAATCCAGAAGATGTACCTCTATCAGCATGGCCTTGTGTCCTCCATATTCCTGTAGGATGTCTTCCAGGACTTCTTCTGGTATCTCAAGTCCATGTGCCACCCCAGTAACAACTCTGTCTGTGTATCTGTCTCTGCCCATCGCATCAACCTTCTGTCGGATCTGCCTCTGCGTGATGGTGTCAGGGCCTAAAGTTTTAAGAATAAATGTTGCAATAACAATATAAATATTTGTTCTTAAGGCCACACCAATTTAATTTCTTGGTTCACGGATTCGCTCGCTCCAATTTTTTGGGGAAAAAATAAAAATCACCACTCAGCAAATTTTCACCATAAATGAAACCATTCACCAACTTTCTGGTGTAGCAAATTGGCCTTTATATTATAAGCTCCTTAAAATGTGGGTATTATTATTGCAGTCATATTTTTCATTCATGAACTATGATGAAGAATGGGACAAACATAAAAACTGACACTACTTTAAAATTTATAATTTTGAACAAACAGGTGCAGTTACTGTACAGTAATAGTGTTTTGTACTTTTTTCGAGCTGAAAACTTTTTATTCTTTATGTTTTGGATTAACCCTTACCTTTACCCCAACCATTTTACAATTTTTATTTTTATTTTTATTTTGCCCTCTCGCTCCATACTTTTTAGGAAAAAATCCGTGAACCAATAATATTGAAACACTTACTAGCTAACAAGGAGGGAACACCATTTTCTTGCAGCTATGACATCTAAAAATTGGTACTAAGAAAGTATATAATATTGAATTACATTTTTGACCCAAGACTAAAAGGCTCTTCTAACTCCATTAAAAAAGATAAAAAAAAGTTACCCGACAGCTTGCTCAGTGATCTGTACAGGTGTCTGTAAAACCCTTTCTTCCCTGGACACAGAATACTGAAGTCGCTCAGAAGAAAAGGTTTCTGGAAATTCCTGTCGTCACTTTCAAACACAATGGGAATGAGTCTTCTCTTCAGCTTCAGGTCGTGGCTTTCCAGAATCCCAGACAAAAACGTACCCATCTTAAATTCTACGGCGTCTTCAAGGTTTTTGTTCATTCGTTCCAGTACGTCTGGTGAGAGAAACACTATGGCGTGGCGGCTGTCTATAAACGACTGCTTGAACCGTTTCATCCGTTCTCCGTGCCCGTCTCGGTATGGGTCGCATACTGAAAACCCCCATTTGTTATGTTCGAGTTTGTCTCTATACTTTTGTATGTCCTCCCTTCTTTGGTCAGATTCATCGTAATACACAGCAGTGTCGTAGATGAAAGTAGAGTTTTGGTTGGATGGGCCGTTGTCTCCCATCATGGTTTACATTTCTGAAATCAAAACAAAAAAGGGAATAAAACTTGTTGGTGTATGCGCTTAGAAACTGTTCAAACAACAAATTATCATATTACTGCATCATGCGGTCAAAAGAAGCCAAAAGAAAATTTCTTTTAGCTGCTATTGACATCTCAAGTCACTTCACTGCTTTCTTTCTAGGCCCTTCAAAGTTGTTTGGAAAGACCAGTTTGCAACACAGCGGTGGACTCAAGATGTTAAGGTTACAATAGCCAATTTGGCTGCCAGGTAGCCTTAATAACCCTGCTCAGTGTTTTCCGTAAACCCCTCCCATGGCAGGTAAATTACAGAACACAAAGCTATTAAAAGAATTGAGTTGGCATACTTGTTCTTACTGCCTCTTCAGTATCTATTCAGTATGTGGAGCCACTAAAGAAGCCTTGTTCACTACAATTTGTAACACCAACTTGTGACTCAGCATACGCGCGTCAGGGGGTTTCCAGCTAAAAAAAAATCATCTGGAAATCCCCTGACGTCACAAGTAAAACGCGCGCTTATAAAGCTCCTCTATCTGTAAACTAACCTTGCAACAGCCAGTGTGGTAGTTCGAACACATGTCCGTCCGTGCAGTGCTGCTCTGGCGTCCAGAAAAGCGACAAAACGTGGGATTTTTACCCGAAACACAGTCAGACCCAACCCGGAAGTTTCCTTAGTTTCACTTCTTAGGGAAGTGGAGCATCATGGGAAAAGTGGGCGGTTTCACTTCAGTACAGGGGTTTTCTTTCGGTCTGTCATAAAAAATATAACAGTTAAAAAGTTATAAGTATCAAAATGGGGGATGAGGAACTTCATGAATTAACTTAAAGAGCAGAATTATCATAAATAGATCTTTCATGAGAGTTTTCGAGTTCACGTTAAAATTTTAACCTCCTTGCATCGGCCCATCTCAAACTAATGGCGCAAAACCTCGCTCTTGCGATTTTTGATGGTATTGCAGGTATTGTGCCTTGTGACATGCGCTTCGAGTCGTCCTCTAGTTTCTGCAGATGTGTACCGCTAGTTATTGTAAACGTTACAGCTTGTTTGTGCGTCTCTCTGGTTCCATCCTAACATCTGCTTGGAGATTACCGACCCGACCTTTGGACCCATGTTGGTTCCAAACTAGACCAAAAATAACTAGACCAAAGTTCAAGTTCACAAAAGTTCTAAAGATGGCGGACAACACCACCAGTGGTGCGGACCTAGCTCTCACGTTCCGTATGGCGTGTCACAGCGACTATGACGCCGTCATGAGCATGTCTGAAGGCATCTACGGCGGCAGGGACTACCTACCGGCGTTCTTTCACTCCTTTATAGACGATCCTGACGTCATTGTGTTCCTGGCGTTGGTCGGTGACCAAGTGGTGAGATACGTGGACGAATGCTTATACACATGTACCCAGGTGACATGTACCGTTAGCAGCGCTAGAACCCCACTGTTACAGAACCAATAGTGTAAATGACATGCTAGACCCAATATGTTGACAAGGAGGTACGTTGAAAAAGAACCTTCTTGGTTGTACTGTACTACTGTACTTTGTAATACATGTCAATTTATGTCAATAGATTCTATTGTCAGTTTATGTCAATAAAGATTTCTATGTGGACATATTGGGAGGGAAAATCTAAAACTTTTGTTGCTATCCTTCTTTTTGGCGACGCCTCAGGGGCGAGCCAAATGGTATATGATTGTGTTCAGTCGCAAAAATTCTGGGAATTGTACAGGCATGTGTCCACGGGAATGCTGATCCATAGGAATGTTTGGAATTCCAGTCAGAGAGTCAGGGCTGTTTGATTCCACTTTCCAACCGTTAAGTTGTATTGAATCCGTTCACATGTAAGTCCAATCTTTATGACTAGGCCTCGGAACCAGCGGTATAAAAAGAACAATTTCATAACGTTCTTTAGAACCTCTAGGAAGCGTCAATAGCCTGGCCTAGACATAATATCTATGATCATTTATGTTTTCCCCGAAGGAGAAAACATTGTTTTTCCTGGTGCGTTCTTTTTCTTTCTTCCTCCTAGCAGAAAAGGTTTACGGGAAAGGCTGAGCTGTCTACCTGGGCTGGCTATCACATTAGGCTATTCAAATACCCCCTTTCATAGCCCCAATTCTTTTTTTCACTCGCACACACTACCTTGGGGTGAACCTAATGGTATACAGTCAAACTTGTCCTGAGCAACCACTCAAGGGACTGAGCAAAAATGGTTGCTCGGACAAGTTTGACTGTTGTATGCGACAAGGGAGGTTGACACAAGGCTAGAGGGAAGACATTCTTCATTTTTGTAAAAATGTTGTCTTTTTTGACATGCAGGTGGGATTGCGGGCATCCAAGATCACGGAGAGCGGAACTGTATTCATTGTGAAAGCCGCTAGGGTCGCTCCTGACTGGAGGGGAAAGGGAATCGACAGCAGGTTGTCTGTACATCAGGACCAGTGGATGCGTCAGAATTGTCCCACGGTCAAGTACAAGCGATCCACGGCGATTCCATCGCACAAGGCGTAACAGAATCCATGAAGAAAAAGATGCGCTATATTTTCAGTATGGTGAGTAGTTAAGTACTACAGAGTTGCCTCAGTCAAAAGTAAATTGGCCTGTAAGGGGCCTTAACTAAAAGTGCACACAAAAAAAGACTCTACATGGAAGGGACATCGATTTGGAAATGTGCATCTCTGTAGCATGAAATGCAATTGTAAGAAGAAGAAATCTCCAAGCAGATCCTACGGTGCCGTGAGATAGTATCAAAGCTGGCAAAGGAGTATAGCCGGCCAAAGGGAGTCAAACGGGCACCGGTCGCATAAACTCTTCTAGGCCGGCTTCCTCTGCCAGCTTTTGATGCTATCTTATGCTACCACTGGATCTGCTTGGAGATTAAGCAGAAGAACAGTAACAAATGTAGCAAACATGTGATTTTCCATCAGCCCTTCATACTGCACCAAGGTGGACCCAACCTGTGGTGGCGACAGGACCCCGCTCAGCTGGCTCAACTAGACACGACCGGCTTACCGGACGTCGTGCCTCTACAGGACGCAGACGACGACTTCTGTACGGCTGTACAGAAATGGCTTCCCGCGGGAGCTTGCGGTACTCACGACGGCAAACCCGTCATACTTGTAGACTGGGACCCGTACACACTATGTCCGGCTAACTTAAAGTATCTACAAGCACAAAACAAGATTTACGTATTGAAACACGAAGGTGAAGTAAGCTTGAGTATCTCCAATACTTACCTTTCACCTTCAGCGAGAATGCTGTGCGTCCAAATCTACGCAAAGGATTTGGCCACCGTTTTAAAACACCTACTGACGCACTTGAAGGAAGCAAGTCAAATCTACAACAGTGACGCCATCTGTATGGGTGTGTTCGTTTCGCAGTTTGAGTTAGAAGACCCCATCCATGACTTCTGTAGACACACGTTACAAATGGACCCTATTCATCCCAGCAAGACACAGACGCTAGCTTTCGAATCTGTGATGTGAAACCTAAAAACCTCAACTGGACATGTCATAGTCTTACCAAACGGTGTGCCTCAATAGGAAACGAATGATGACTACTTGTCTCAGCAGCTGTTAAGATTAGATTATCCGCAGTGTGTTACGCATGTTTTTGTTAGAACAGTACAAAGTTGTACTACAAAAAAGCCTACTAAAGCTTATAAAAACACAAATTGATTAAAACTAGATGGTACTGAGCCAGAACCTTAAATTTGCTTTGAGATTACGGAATTTTGTTATCAAACACTCCTTTTTTTATAATTTTAAATTTCACTGATTTATGTTTAAAGTTCATGAATATGCAATAAAGACAATCATGAAGAATTTTGTACACTCAAAAGACCCTTAATAATGCACAACACCTCTTATTAAATGTAAGAAGTGGGGGTCGGTGTTCTGGGCCCCAGGTTCTTTTAGAATGCTGCACGAGGGACGTTTAAACTACAGGACTAAAACACGCACAAGACACAGGTAAATTACGCATTATGCCATTGACACGCACGGGAGCTGTGAGTTCGGACCCTCTCTCTGCTTCCTTCTCTGACCGAAGCCTCTGTCCAACTGTTTCCCAACTCAACAACTCACTGCTCTTTATTTCAAAATCCCAGACACATATCCACTGTCTACAGCTATATGCATGGCACTAATTATAACATGTACCTGCTATTGGCTTTGTTGTTCTTTTCATCTTCAGTTCATCAAAGAACAATACAAAGGATAACACCTTGTCAACAGTTATCACACAACAATAGCAGACAGTAATACACATCTGGCCACGGAGACGCTCTCCTCAGACAAAATACATTATAGCCTTGTTATGAAGTGAAGGGAACCTTGCGACACAACAACAAAGAATTACAAATCACGATTCTACAAAGTACATAATATCTGCTTTTCACCATCCCTACATAAACACTCACAGACAAAGCGCAGCCCAGGAAATAACATTTCATCTCTACAGCTACATCTACCCCACAGTTTTCTACAAATCAAGTGTTCAACAACAAATAGTTCATTTCAGGAATAGAAATATATGAATGTTAACTTTTGTAAGGTAACTCTTCTAAGTTTTTTTTCAACAACCTTTCGTTTTTGTAATTATTGCACATTAAAAAGATGTATGCACAAAACATTTATACTAGTAGTGTGTTCGTCTTTGTCATTTGTCCACGCCAGGCTATCCTGTGTTACACAACAACTAGCTCTTACTACCATACATTCCACAGAACCTAGGATGCATTCTTTTAATTTCCTATTAGGGTCAGAAGTTCTCATTTCTCACTTGGACAGTCCAAGTTATGTTTTTAGTATCCAGACAAAATTCCACAATTGACACATGGTTACACTTTACAGATGAGTCAGAATTTGGAAAACATCGTATCATTGCTAAGGATATAGACAAAGCTACCAGCAGCACATAAGGACAAAGATCGTATGTTTTCATTTTGAATTCTGGTCTAGTCTAGTAAGAGTAATTAAGGTTCACTGGGGAAAGATTATGGGAGGGATTTTGCTTTCAGAGTAAAATATATTATTTTACATATCTAAAAATGCGTTCAAAAATTAAAATCATTTTAATCTAAAAAAAATGGCAAAGTATTTTAAAACTTTGCTATTTCATATGGTAAGATTTCATCTTGTTGTAAGTTCCCTTCTAACATCTGCTTGGAGACTTTGGCCCATGTTGGTTAACCGGTTCCAAACTAGACCAAAGGTCACAAAAGTACAGAAAGATGGCGGACAAAAACACCAGTGGTGCAGACAACACCACCAGTGGCGCGGATCTAGCTCTCACGTTCCGTATGGCCTGTCACGGCGACTATGACAGCGTCATGAGAATGTCTGAAGGCATCTACGAGGGCAAAGACTACCTCCCGGCGTTCTTTCACTCCTTCATAGACGACCCTGACGTCATTGTGTTCCTGGCGTTGGTCAGTGACCAAGTGGTGAGAAACTTTACATCTCCAAGTATTAAACGCTTGTTCTGTGACCTATATCCGATGTCTTTCAAAAGGGTATCAAGGTATATTAATTCGACGGACCATGTTTCCAAACTGCAATATATTCAAAATATTCCAGTTTAGACCCGCTGTCCATCGACGTGATATCTCTAAATACACTGTTTTTAACAACAAATGATAACCGTTTTTGCGGAGGCGATGTTTTCAAGATCTGTAACAGTAAAATCTACTCAAAGTCGAAACGACGATTATTGACAATCTTTTACCCCAACATCTGCTTGGAGATGGAATGGTGAAAATGTCGAATGTGTACATGTTGTTTGTCGTCTTGCTGTTTCTACATCTCGAATTCCTTTGCATTACAGGTGGGGTTGCGGGCATCCAAGATTACAGAGAGTGGAACTGCATTTATCGTCAAAGCCGCTAGGATCGCTCCTGACTGGAGGGGGCAGGGAATCGACAGACGGTTGTCCCTTCATCAGGACCAGTGGATGCGTCAGAATCGTCCCACGGTCAAGTACAAGCGATCCACGGCGTTTTCCCTGTCCCAAGGCGTAACAGAATCCATGAAGAAAAAGATGCGATATATTTTTAGTATGGTGAGTACATAATAATCGCCTTAGTCTGGTATCCAAACCTTAAGCCTGGCATCCGGCCGTATTACTAGAGTATAGCTCCCGAGTCTCTTCTGTCCTCTCCGCAAATACGTATTTTGGAGAGAGGACAGAAGAGACTCGGGAGCTATATAATACGACTGGATAACAGGCTGATCCAAACCAATTCTAGGTCCAGAGTATCTTCTGTACTCAGAAGAATTTGGATTACGATTTCCTACGTACTTTCGGATGCCTCAGATTTTCTGAAGTTTTGCCTGTAAGACTTCTAAACCACATAGGCACGTGTTGTTTGGGAAGACAGCAGCGACTCGTGTTGGGCTCCCTTGAAAACCAGTGACGCGACTGAAGGTGACAACCCAACTGTTTTTAAGATGAATGGATAGATATGAATTAAAGTGAAATTTCCAAATGGATGCAGCCTGTGGCCTTGCCCGAAATGTAGCTCCACAACTCGTTTTGGAAATGAAAATGTCTGTAGCCTGAAATAATGCAATTGCAACTTAAATAGCAGAACAGTAACTAATCTAACGTACAAAAGTAACATGCGACGTTTCTGGCAGCCCTTCATAGAATACCAGAGCGAACCCAACCTGTGGTGGCGACAGGACCCCGCTCAGCTGGCTCAACTGGACACGACCGGCTTACCGGACGTCGTGCCTCTACAGGACGCAGACGACGACTTCTGTACGGCTGTACAGAAATGGCTTCCCGCGGGAGCTTGCGGTACTCACGACGGCAAACCCGTCATACTTGTAGACTGGGACCCGTTCACGCTATCTCCGGCTAACTTAAAGTATCTACAAGCACAAAACAAGATTTACGTATTGAAACACGAAGGCGAAGTAAGCTTGAGTATCTCCAATACTTACCTTTCACCTTCAGCGAGAATGCTGTGCGTCCAAATCTATGCAAAGGATTTGGCCACCGTTTTAAAACACCTACTGACGCATCTGAAAGACGCAAGTCGAACCTATCACGGTGACGCCATCTGCACAAGTGTTTTCGTTTCGCAGTTTGAATTAGAAGACGCCATGCATGATTTCTGTAGACAAACGTTACAAATGGACCCTGTTCAACCCAGTAAGACACAGGCGCTAGCTTTCGAAGCTGTAATGTGAAACCTGAAAACGTTGGGCATAACTGGACACAACCGGCTTACCGGACGTCGTGCCTCTGTAGTTGTAGATTTCTGTACGGCTGTAAGGAAAGTATGTTACAGTGTACAACGTGAAAGGATCAGTTCAGCACCAAGGACAGTGGTAAATTAGACCTGCCCTTGGTGCTGAACTAACTGGGTGGTTTAGTTTCACGCGTACGGTTTCACAGTGTCTACAGGGATGCAGTTTAGCTTCATTCATTTGTTAAAACCTTGCTTCTTCTTCTTATGATACTGGACAAAAGTGGGGCATGATGTCCAGGACGTACTTATGATCAGAGGCCTTACCCAAGTGTGGCCGGTGGTGGTGGTGCAAGCCGTCAACAAAATAGAAAAAAAAAGTGGTGCATAAAAACAGGAACAAGTGATACTGTACATATTGCCACACTAGATATAGGCCCCTACCCTTACAGCTGTGTGAAGCCGGGGTAACCATAGTACTTGGCTACCCCAGCTTTGAAGCTATCTGTGGTTTTAGCTTCTATAAGGTGTTGCAGTAGTGCATTCCATACAATGACTGTTTTTGGAAAGTAGCTACCTCTGTGTGTTTCTGTCCTACAGTTGAGTGTGGTAAATCGTTGCTGGTGTCCTCTGGTTATGTTAGTGTTTCTTGTGAGGATATTGTGGATGGGGATGGCAATAAGATTATTGACAGCTTTGTACATAAGCGAAAGGCGGGCAACTTGTCTGCGCTGTTGTAGGGTGGGCCAACCGAGAGTTTGCAGAGTGTGTGTAATGCTGGTTGTTGAGCGGTAGTCGCCAGTGGCGAACCTGGCGGCACGCTTCTGTACTGCTTCTAACTCGTCTTCAAGTTTGTTCGTTTGTGAATGTATGCGTTTGTGGGGGTCCCACACAGAGGACGCATATTCTAGTTTTGGTCTTACAATGGACAAATAGGCTTGAGCTCTGATTGTTCTACATGGTCCTCTCAGATTCCTTCTTAAGAATCCCAGAGTAGTTTGCTTTTGCTGCTATATAATCTATGTGTGATTTCCATTTCAGGTTGTGTGAGAGTATGATACCTAGATAAGGGTCTAGATAGATGTAGACTCAAGGGGTTCTGAAAACATTGTAACGTTATATAAGTGCTTAGAAGCTCTTTTTGATTTGTGTATGTGCAGAATCGAACACTTCTTCACATTAAAGCGTAACTGCCAAAGATCCGACCACTTACACAATTGATCAAGATCCTTCTGTAGAGTGTGTTGATCTTCTTCCTTTATAACGGGGTGGTAGAGTAAGCAATCATAGGCAAATAAACGGAGTTGTGAAGTAATCCCTTTGTTGATGTCATTTATATATATCAAGAATAATAATGGGCCTAATACAGTGCCCTGAGGCACGCCAGACCTTACTTTAACAGGTCCGGACTTGTCTCCATTCACCACAACTTGCTGGTAACGGTTGCTGACCACTTAGATTCAATAATGGAAGCACCTTAAAGATTTCCTTTCCCACCATTTGTTTCTTCGCATCAGTTTTAGGGTACCCAGAGGATGTTAGTTATAATCAAATCAGTATGACCCATTGGCCTGAGACGAATTGATTTCATAGTCCATAAGAACTGTATTGCAAAACGCTAATCTCCAAGCAGGGCCTATGGTAGCATAAGATAGTATCAAAAGGTGGCAGAGGAATGAAGCTGGCCTAGGAGTGTGTTTGCTACCATCTGACTCCTTTTGGCCGGTTATATACTCCTTTGCCAGCTTTGATACATGTACTATCTTGTAGCACTATAGGATCTGCCTGGAGATTATAGCTCATCCTCATTGTTTTTGTAAGAACTGTACATTGTACCACAGAAAGGCCTACTAAAGCATCAAATATTCAGAGACAAAGCACAGCTCGTGTTTCTTTTTTACAAAACATTTATCTCACAGGTACCTATACCAAGGGAGTACAGTTTTGTACAAATCAAGTGTTCATCAAGGAGTTCATTTCTGGAATTAAAAAAAGAATATGGATGTTCTCATTTGTAAGGTAACATGTTTTTAGTATCCAGACAAAGTTCCACAATTGCTTTACAAATGATCAATGATTCAGAATTTCTAATACATCATTTCATTGCTAATGTCAGATATAGACAAAGCTCAGCCAGCAGGACATTGAATCTTTTTTAAAAATTCTGCTCTTACTTGAGCACTTAAGATTGATGTTGAAAGATCACAGGGGGTATGCTTTCAGAGTAGAATATATCATTTTCATATATAAAATGTGTTAAAAAATTTAAGAGTTAAACATCATACTATATACATATATCTGGTAAAATTTCATCTTGCAGACTCTTTGTGCCATCTTTGAAACATTGGAGTCGTACCAGCGACGAAATGCTGCATGTTAAAACGAGTCTCTAGACTTCAGTTGTAAGTGGTTGACCCCTGTCCTTCTTACTTGTTTTCTCTGAAAAAGGATGAAACAAAATAGTCTGTAAGATACAAATAGGAAACTGTTATAAAGTTAAGGCAACATTAATTCTCCTCAGATATGTCAAAGAAATTTGTTAAAAGGAGTACTGTAGTTTCATGACTATGGATCTTGGAGGATTTTTTTAAAGTATCCTCGACCTGGTTCTCTTTCATTCTGTTTTAGATAAGGGATAAATGGAAAAGATACATGATAATAACAGCAAGGAATGATCATTTTATGAATTAATACCAGCAACTACTTCTGGCCACAAAGAAACACTGCAGCAAAAAGTATGACTGTCTCCAGTTATTATTACTCCTATGGAATGGCTGAGAGACTTTGGATATTGGCAGGTGTATGTTTTTCTATGTTAAAGAACAAAATTAATACTAGTTGAAAAGTTATCCAAGACTTCCTACTAACTCTAAGTAAAATAGGAAAATTTCATTGAACTGACTTTTTTTCTCATCGATAGCATGTGTTGGCACAGATGGTAGTGTTTCTACAAGGAAAAAATCAATTCATCAATTAAAGAGATTACAGACAGAAGATTTCCTGCTCACATTACCAAAACTTGTCTGTCTACTCCTGATACCTCTCCATCATAACCTATATTTCAGTACCATGGACAAGGTAGTTAGAAAAAGTAGTCTTGTTATATTGCTTCCAAGGTGCAGTGTACAACTGATTCCATTGTAAACAATATAGAATCAGTGTACTTTGTGAAACACAAAATCTCACTGTCTAGGGCTCTATTGAGTCCTCCCCACAGAATTTGTGGCCATTTCCCTACAAGGCAGGAGACTGATTTGAATAAAGGAAAAGTACTGTAGTATACCAGTAGGGGCCCAGGTCTCTGTCATTATTGAAATCAGTCCAAAAGGAGCTCATGATTTCTGTCATCATGTTTATCAGTCATCACAACCTTAAGTTTAGCATATGTGATGACCTTTGACCCTTACCATCTACTGTGTCATCAGTCGGAGGTGGCGTGGCCATGTTCAGGTTTTCCATACGATTTGTAGCCCCATCAACATCAGATCCTGAAAAGAATGCACCTAGATACAAAGAGATATAGTCACTACCTTTCATGAATCTATACATTACAAGGGTGAATACATGACTCAGTCCAACTTTCCTACTAGGGGTTCATCCATGGGCTAAATGGTTACACTTAACTCAGGTGTAAATGAGTATCTAGCTGCGGCTAGTGGCCTTGGCGGGGCTTTGTGGCCGAGCCAGGCTTAGGGGCATGTTCGGGCATGACACACGAGTCGCGCGGTCGGGGGTAGGAGGAACCCCTTACATCCTTAGTCGGAAGTCCTCCTAGGAGATGGATACTCCGAATGACAAAGCTGCATCTGCTGAAGCCGTCTCACACGTGTCATACAGTTCTGTCCCTGTGAGACTTAGTGCTCCAGTAGACAAGAGGGTGGAGAAGGAATTGCACACCCCTCCTTCACCATAAAAAGTCATGTGCAGGTCAGGCAAAACAGGTAAATGCCTGTCTGCCTCCTCATCTGTCGAATCGACAGGAGAACCATACATGGTTACATCATGGAGATGTCAGTAGGGAAGGGGTCACAATGGCTCAATATTGAAGTTCACCCCTTCTGATAATCAACACGTTGACTTAACAAATAAGAATGAAGTAAAAGGGTGTCTCAACATTTGACATCATATATATATATCTTAGTATTTACAGAGAGGACAGAATAATGAATATCAGGCTAACTCTAGAATACGATGCAGACAGAAGTGGACCAGACAAAATAATCTTACTGTTTGGTTGGGTGATGACAGGAGGCACTGCCTCTGAATCCACCGATGATGCTGTTGCCCCAACTGGAAAAAACAAGGGTAATGACTGTTAAAACTATAGAGAAAATGTGTGTGGGTAGAAAAATATAATGTCTCAATCTCAATAAGGTACTGGACAAAGCCCTCAATTAGAGCATCACATCCAGGTGAGGTGCAGGTCCGTGCAGCCGGTGGCGTGAGGAAAAAATAAAGTGCAAGGTGCAGGAACCAAAAAGAAACCAAAAAAAGAGACTTGTGTGTGACTATGTACATGGCCGCAGGAAATCCCGAATTACATCTGGGAGTTGGGGTGGCCCATGTGTTGGACCAACCCCAACTTGAAACTAGCAAGTGTTGGAGCTGTATCAATGTGTGATGGTAACTTATTCCAGGCACTTACTGTTGTTGGGAGGTAGCTGTTTCTAGTGCTGCACATGTGGATAGTGATTATGGTGCAATGGGATAAGTGGTGTCAAAAAATGTAATTCCTTTTCCATGCTGCTACATCTTCTACTACTGTGCTCCAAATTACAAATTGAACTCCTCTTGCCCTTCCTAAATCATGATTATCCTCTCTTCTTTTCTGTTTCTTTGATATGCAGTCAAGATATGCTTATGTAATTAATTATTTGATGTACTGATAATTGCCAACTGTCATAATTCTGCAGAGTGTAGTAGACGCACCCGCCATGACACACGAGTTGCACGATCGGGGGTAGGAGGAACCCCTTACATCCTTGGTCGGAAGTCCTAGAAGACGGAAACTCCAAATAATAAACCTACATCTGCTGGGGCCGTCTTACGTGGCAAACAGTTTTGTCCCTGTAGGACTTAGTGCTCCAGTAGACGAGAGGGTGGAGAAGGGAGTGCATACCCCTCCTTCACCTTAAAAAGTCACATGCAGGCCAGGCAGACTGGTTGTCTATTCAACCTTGTCTGCCTACCATTGATCTTCAGATACGAAGAAACAGCCTTCGTCATATCAAGGCATTCAAGACATCCTTCAGAAGGATATGTATTTCTCTTCTTTACACTAACAAAGTATGGTGGTCATCAGTCAATCTCGTGGAAATGGGCTAAACTGCAAAGAATCTAGTTCATGATAAATTCCCCTTACCCAGGCTTTGCGGACCAGCCTCCACTTGCTGAGGTGTTGTGTTGGTGGCCTTCCTAATGGCATCATCTGCAATGGCCAGGGTTGCCTCAGGGCCATGGTGGACTCGCCAAACCACCAGCACCTGAATGGGTTAATGTGATCAATATGATACCATTAATCATACGTTAACCAGTTGAATTAATTATGTGTATTCAAAGAGAAGTGTAAAGGTATTGGAAACCTGACACCATTATGTGGAAAATGCTTTACTGTAATGCATTTAAGTTTGCTGGGATTTACTTTTGCGCTAGTGGGAAAATTGAGTGTTCGCGGTAGTTTTAAGTTCGTGGTAGTGCCATAGACTGCAATGTCATGATAATAGAATGGAAAAATGTTCGCGGTGGTTTAAAGTTCGCGGCGAAGTGGCCTCTGCAAAAACTGCAAACATATAACTACCGCAAACATTTCTGCATTTACAGTATTTCATCTTACCTCCATCAGCTGAGCTCTATATCCCCCATATTCTTGCTTGATGCTGCATAACACATCTCCTGGTATCCCTAGCTCTTTGGCTACTTTCATGAGGACGGCTTCAGTGCAGCATCCTCCCCTGGCCATCTGGTCAACCTTCTTCCGAATTTGGATTTCTTCTATGGTCTGTGCACCTGAAAAGATTATACCTCATGATATTCCTATTGACATGTTTGGACGATAGTCTAGTACAGGAATGAGTATAATGTCTTTAAAAATTACTCTAGACTTGTGTTATCTGTCTCAGTCAAGACTTTTCTTTGTTTGTCTGTCATTTTACCATTCAGCTTGTAAAATGTATGACTGAAAGAATAGCCTACACTGTGCTGTGAAACACCCTGTCTACTCTGGTCTGGTGGCAGATACCATCCACTTCTCATGCTATCATTAAATCAGAACACCTTTTTTGATCCTAACAAAGTTCAAGACCCTTCCGGTTTAGCCTTCAATAGTATTAACTTCTCACCAAGTGGTGGTTGCAAAGAGAGAACAGTTGGCCCTCCCAACAATAATAATATTTAGACTTTGATACCTGGCAGTTTGCTTACAGCTTTGTAAAGCTGCCTGTAGAATCCTTTCTCTCTGATGTTCAAGATCCTGCAATTTTTCAAGATGGTGGGGATGTTGCAGTCTTGACATTCCGTTCCCAACCTTACGACAATCAACTTTCTTTTCAGTCGAGTGTCTCGGTTATGCAAGATGTTGCATAGGAATGTTTCGAAGTTGGTTACTGCGGGAGCTTCTTCGTTCCTCTTGATAGCCTCAAGCAATTTGAGTGAAAGGAAGACGATTAGATGGCGACAGTCATCTACAGACTTCTCGAGTCGTTTCACTTGTGATCCCTCCCCATCCCTGTGAGAGTCATAGACCAGGAATCCCCAGTCATCCTGTTCTAGTTTGTCAATGACGCCTTGAGTTTCTGTCTCTTCTTCATTGTCATTGTCATCCTCATAACATACTGCTGCATCGTATGCAAAATTTCCGTTGGGATCAATGTCCTCTTCCACATCCGACATCACTGTCTCATTCCTGTAAAACACAAAGTTGTGGTGCAACGTTTAAAACTTTGACCCAATACAAATCAACGCAGGGTATCAGATTATCAACCGTCCAACTGTATTCTTCCTCAGGATTCCAGTCGAAGTACTAGATACTAGACTGGGCTACTTCGTTGGAGGAATAAAGGAGGCCTTCATCGATCAGGGCATGACAACCTTCACTCAATGGAGACAATGGGCATTTTAAACTTCCTGGCATTTTTGCTGTTCAATTCCTGACAAAATATTACATGTCTGTAAGGCCAATGCACATTACCAAGGTTCATTACAGTACGTTATTGTACAAATAATGGTCGACGTCTCTGGACGCGACGACTGTCGCTGCAAGGCTTCTTTTGCTTTAAATCTTGACCACAATCTTGACCACAACTACGTGAGGACTAATAAATGAATAAAAAAACATGCAGACACCCAACTAGTACCTGGTATATAAACCAAAGCTGCGTCATGTAGTCGGTAATGAAGAGTTCTTTGCAACTGAGACCTGTTCAAAGGACGGGAAATTTTTGTGACTCACATCCAAAAATAGACGGGTACCATGCCAGTCCGGGGTATTGAACCCTTGACTTTATAATCAAAATATTTCAATAACAAACGATGGTAGAGGGAATGCGTGAGCTGACTGATAAAATAGATCTGTTTAGCCTTACCCTGCTCAAAATTCGTTGACCGTGATCCAGGAATAAAGGCTCAGGTCTAACTTTTCCCCACCTGTTGCCCGTACACAACCCCGCAACCCGGAAGTTTCTTGAGTTTCACTTTTGGCAGTGCACCATGGGTAAGACTTGGCCATTCCAAAGGGGGGCTTTTTCATATTTTGTGACTATAGTCAACAATTTAACAAATATTTGATTATATATATAATTTTATATGGTAATAATTCACTCTATACTAGCATCATTTTATATGGTAATAATTCACTCTATACTAGCATCATATTATATCAAAGTGCAAAGACAAAGTACTAATAACTTTATCTAATAAATCAGACCACCCCTACTTTTAGTAGATGCTCCCACTGGAAGAGGTACTGGTATGGCGGGGCATAGTCACTATGAGTACGACTTCGTCTTACTTTACCACGAAGATGACCAAGATGCAGCTTTTGATCTCTTGGAGTCCGTCGAAAAGACCTTTTCATTGCGAGGATTCTTCTGGGCAAGGGATGCAGTTCTTGGGAAGAGCATTTTTGACAATTTACAACAAAGTCTGGAGTTGAGCAGAAACGTACTGTGCCTACTTACATCAAGATTTGTGGACGAAAACTGGGGGAATTTTCAGATAGAAAACGCCGTTCTAAACAGGCTACTTAGTGAGAAACGTAAGAACGTTGTATCGGTGATGCTGGAGGAATGTACCGTACCGCTAGCGTTGCAGGACACCCCGCCTCTAAAGCCAACAGGCCAGTGGTACTGGAGTGTGCTGTATAGGAGCCTGGTTAAAAACGCAGGTAAGCGAGTAGCCGTGGGCGACTGTTGTAGGGCTAGTCTCCTGCATCCACTCTTAAACATTAGCCCTATGTATAAGACTAGCTCTATGCAAAAGATTAGCCCTACAACAGTCGCCCGCGACTTGTAAGCGAGAAGCTTAAGGGCATCCGCAGGTCATTCAATATTCAGCCTCCCTATACAAAAAAGAGGAGAAAGAAACTGTTAATAACTCAACTTTCTGACGTTACTGGCACACAAACATACCCTCATATGAAAGCCCGACATCTCAGCTATCCGAAAAACCACATTTCGCCAAGTATCTAACGGTGAAACTTCCGGGAAACTGAAAAATTTACCCCTGACCTCAAAACCGCACCACAACCCAGTGAGAAGGTGATGTGAGGCCATGTGCTAGGACAAAAAAGTCCCAACTTAATACCCCTCAGCAACCACAAAAACTCAGCTTTTTGGCCCTAATCAGAAAGTAGAAACCGTCCCCTGTCACACCCACCTCAAAACTGCCAGGATTTCTACCCATTTGACCAGGAAAAAAATCTTGAAGTTTTAGGCCCTGAACTATATTCGATAATTTGCATGGCGGATTGCCCTGCGGATCCCCTTAAGGTGACGGTCATGACAAACATCTCAGCTGCAAAGAATAGGTCATAGGGATGGGTACCAGTACACCGTTTTGTCTTGTTGACCGGATCTTTAACCGATTACAAAATTTACAGATTATACCAGCAAGTGTTCACATGCTTTGGGGCTTTATATACCTATCCAAACAAGAAATCTTTTTAAAAAAGCTGTGCCTTGCCGCGTATTTTATGTTATTTTGGTAAGTTAGACTAGATTCTACGCTTAAAAATCCCAAGTTCCACATGTCGCCCCCCTCATTATCATAATTTATGTCAGATGAATTATTGGCACCTTAAACAGGTTTTGTAAAACTTTTTGACCCACAATGAATTATTTTTTGTTACAAACTAAGTTCCTTCTGATGCAATTTGTGATATATATTTATATAAACATGGTGAGTTAAAGCGTAGATTTATTACGCTGGACCACATACAGTAACATGCGTCTAGAAGATCGTTTTAATACTCGCCAGGAAACTCGGCAAGGAAAGAAGGGCCTTTGGAAGGGCTGGGTTAACAGGTCCGTCCAACCATGGAAGAAAGCTGGCGTAAAGCCTTGCCTGGCGGCAAGGCAAAAAGTGACAAGAGAGAAGAGGAGAGTTAAATCATTTTACCAACTTTCTACAGTCACATTAGTGTTGTTTACCTATAGCCTAAGATAGGATTTTTAAATGCCAGTAGAAGTTAGATACTCCATTAAACAGATTCCTTTGTAATGAAATTGACCATTGTTTTGAATATACAGCAATTTCTTATCTAGTCAAGATCATAATCTACAGGCAGATGTACCGGTGGCATAAGGAGGCCTTGGTAGCTCAGAACACTCCTTGGTCAGCTAAACTCCTTATGCCACCGGTAGATCTACCTGGCGACTATCAAGATTAGTCAACTATCCATTTTTCAGGACCATGTCCAGTGTCCATACGAACTTCAGCGGAAAAAGTTTTCAAAGCCGTCCAACCGGACAAAGGAAAGGCTGTCGCTTTCTGCAGGAACCTGGGCGTCCCTGAAGTGGTCTGTACAGAGATATCCAGCCACGCTGCCGGAATTCGAGCTCTACTTGTGCAGGGGTTAAACTGCTGGACCAAACATGTAGGCATGGACGGGACAGATGAACAGATAGACATGGCTCTACTCAAAACACTTACAGGTATGGGCAACATTACTTAGTATATAATCTGGATACATGGTGTGATTTCAATAGAGCTTGGCAGAGGAGCCATACCAAACACTTTGATATGGTATATACTGCTTTCTACCTTTAAGTCAGCACTCTGCTCTTATGAGAGAGTATGTAACTTACCAGTAACTCACACCACTACCAATGGACTAACCCCTTCTGCAATGATTACACAATTGTGTGGCCCAAGGGCAATACAAATGGAGATAAGCAGCACCTTACCTGCCTAAACATGTGAGAGGGATTCTGTCAAATTTGATAGAATCTTACCACCCAGGTCCTCCCTATTGCACAAGTCTAGTTTTATTCACATAATTTCTTCATTTCTCTGGATGTCTCAGTGATTTTTGTCAACTTGCTGTGTTCACAGGTGGTTGCAGTCAGTAAGGCAAAAACACGTCATGGACAACATTTGGATCATGTGGCAAATAACGTGCCAGTTCTACTAGCCAATAGGGCAATTAATTTAACACCAACATGACAATTTGTAACCTTATATGCATGTATACATGTACTGATACTGTGTAGAGTTTTTGCAGTATGTAATATACCTTTTACCTGTACTGTTCGAAAAGTATTGGGCAGGGATACAACCAAGGTTTCATCTGCGTTTGTGCAATCTACATGTTTTTATTTCTTTTTTGTAACATTTTGAACAATGAAAGCATATGTTTTGTCCAAGATTGTCATTTGTTTGCTGTATGTGCATGCAAAATGATATCAAATCTGGGCCTAAATATCATATTCATGCATGCATATTTACAACATATAGCTAGTTTGCATGTTGTCACAGCCACCACTTGGTAGTGAGACCTATCAATTTGTCCGTAATCATAATTACCTAACTAAGAATAGTATTTTGGCAACACAATTTTGCAAACTGCAAATGGATTGAGGAAGGGTAGACTATGTGTTCTAGTTCGAGAACATACTTCAACATGTGCCAAGTAAAAGCCTTGGAACTATCATAATGGTGTGGCATTTTTGTTGGCCTGGGTGCCATCGTCTGGGTTTATGTTATCCTAGCCAAGAGCAAAAGTCTTAGAACTACTACTAGGCTACTATTTTTTTTTTTAAATATATTACTCTCCAAGCAGATGAACTGCCTTATCATTCTCATGTGACATTATGTCAGTAAAATGCCCTTCCCATATCTGCTTGGAGTACTCTCCAAGCAGAAGTTAGGCCCTGGCTGCTTTTTGACATTTTTATCAGGCTTCCTTTTTATACCATTTTGTTGAGGCCGTGAGACATTAACAAACAGTACAGAATAGAATGCCCAATAAAAATGCCTAAAAAATACCCCAAAACAGCTGTGAGTCTAACCTCTGCTTGGAGTTTGTTTATATAAAAGACACAATAAGACTTGTACACAAGATATCTTTCCTGCAATTTTATTTGTTCCTGCTATTTCTACTACTTAGAGAATAATCATGTGTTAAGCATTCATTAGTTTTAAATTCAAAGCCTTCTGCACCGCGCCGAAGTCTCGCGACTCCGGATCCGTTCCCGATCAACCTACACTCCATTTTTTAGCCAATCACAGAAAAGCTGAAGAAAGAGACGACAGAGGCAAGATACTAGTATGAGAAAGGAAAAAATTGCCCTACACGGCGTCGAGAAACAATTTCTATATTCCGTTTGAGCTTACTTACCACTGATGTTCGTGTATCTACCGTCAAACCAAAATCCAAGGAGATAAGATGTAAATAGGGGAGGTGCTTACAGTCATTACACTCACTACCACCTATACCCATATATGCTTCTACAGAAATCCGTTCTGTTCGCTAGGATTGTTAATAAGTTGTGCACAATTAAGCAAATCTTTTCTATGCCATGTTTACGTCGAAGGGTATAAGCATGGGGGGTTACACATATGCGCTTGCCAGTGAATGCGTCAAAATAACTAAAAATCTTAATTTTAAAAAGTTGGAGACCTTGCTTTCAGTTTTTTTGTTTCTCAATTGATTGTAGTCCAAGCCGGCGGTTTCGTCCTCATAGAGTACCGCCGACTTTTAGAAGTCCAAGTTCGTAGATCTAGTAGCGTCTTTTTTTAAATTCCATTCAAAGATAGAAGTCCAAATTCCTTTTGAGGGATGTCAGGGTAACATGGTCTTAGTCCACACCAAGTCCGTTAGGGGCAGGGTCCTTGCCAGGCCATTTATTGGTGGTTGCCCCGGTGCTTCCTCTCCTGTAAACAGTAAACAAAAACAGTAAATACAGTGGCTGTAAACAAAAAAACATGCAGTAAATACAGTGATAGAAAACAGAAATGGAATTTTTTAATCCTTATGTACAGGTTCAGTAGTTTTATGCTTTCAAATTTGAAGGGTTTGAAAATAGAAACTCGAAGTCTCAAAATCTTGGAACAAAAAAATCCCCGTTTAATACGAAGATTCTTGACAAGTACTGTAACAACAACCGCTTACATTTAGTGGTTTACATGTCACTTTCCATTCAGTGAAAAGTACCTTGGCTCCAAAATAAAGCCCTTTTGAAAATGACTAACAAAAAAATTTCGGTGTTTCATCAAGACCTGAGATTGTTTCCACCTGAAAAGCTTTTTAATCAATTCACCTATCTAACAAAATCTTGACATCCTTTCAAATCCACTTATTAGAATAAGTACACAAATAATTTTTCAACTGAGATGAACAAATGAACTGAGAGAAGCATTAGAAAAACAGAAGATTTAAGTTAAATTTTAACAATGAATTCATGTATACAACTGAACACAATAAAAATTCAGTTATAATTGACAGTTGCTGTTACTTGGAATGTACTTATCTATGACATATAGAAAAATAAGAAACATTATGCTAAATTCCTAATACATAAAGATAAGCATTATAGCATCCACATTTAGAATCACTATTAGTTTGATCTCCAAGCAGATGCGTGGATCCATCTCATATTATAGAGCAGTGGACAGAAAAAAATGCAACATGAGGCACATACAAAAATCTACAAATGCCATGAACTAGTCACAGCCGCAACACCTGCCTGGCGATGTGATAAAATATTCAGCTTTTCTTGATCCCCTGGTGGATTAAAGGATTAGGATCGATCATATCCAGCTGGATTAGCTGACAGGGTGACATTGAGAATATTACCTTACTCTGACAGGCTGTACGTTTAACATTCAAGGGTAGTGGCAATTCTCGCTTTGTAAAAACACAAAGACTGAAACAAATCAATATGCCTTAGACTGTATGTAGTCTTTATTTGGCAGTTTTGTTAAGTAATTAAATAGATGAAAATCTGACAAAAAAATTCCTTTTCCTCTGCATCAACTTTTACAATTGAATATTTTCAAACTGTTTCCCTGAAAAATTGTTGAGGCACAAACCTGGACCTCAATCGTAGCCATACCTAAAGTTTGACAAAAGTGTATGTCTTTTTATTCAAGCAAAGATTGATAACCCTCATATGAAAGATAACAATCTACCAGTTGGGAATTATGAAACCTTTTGGATAAAACTATGCAAATCCTGCATACAAAGATGAGAATCCACCTCTAAAAAAAGACAGATTGCTACATCATCATGTATACCTTCATTTCAAAGCTGGTCAAACTTGTATGGATCTAAACCGTTGTCCCCACATACCTGTCCACATCCCTAGTGTAAGTCTTCATAAACGGTTTAATATAAGGCTGCATGGATTTGAGATAAGAAATTGAACAGAGCAGAGAAAGAAGAAAATGATACAACTGGCCTTAAACTATGTCTAAAACTACACGATCCTCACCTTGCGGAGTTGATCCTCCTCCTCTTGTCGCTTTTCGTAGTGCACAAAGTCGTCGAAGATGGAGGTGGTGTGCTTATAGTTCGAGAGGATCTTCAGGACCTGCTTCCCCTTTTCGGGGGGAACCTCCTGGGTGTCCCGCGAGTTTGTCACCGGTTTGTTCTCGTTGTTCTCCAGGCGGATGTGCCTGAGCTGCGAGTTGGGCACGTCCTTCACGAAGATCCACTTCACCTCCAGCTTGCCCTTCCATTTCTCCTGCGACCACACGCCCGTGTCCGCGTTGTAGTCCACTTCAGACATCATCTGCGCCACGCCGCAGAAGTGCCCGCTCCCGTTTACGCTGAAGAACAGGTAGATCGGTCCCTTTCCCTTGCGCTCGCGGAACGCCTGGTCCAAGCGCTTGTTTCCGTGCTCCGTGCTGCACCAAATGTGGTACTTGATGGAACGGTGGATATCGTCCTCAGAGTAGCTCTTGATCACAAAGAAGCGCGAGTTCTTGGGGTTCGTGTTGAACTCCTTGAAGTTGCTCTTGATCTCCATGCGAAGTTTGTCCAACATGGGGTGACTCGCCGCGGCGGGGTTTTCAGCCCCGCTGGGGTGCGCGATGGGCGTCAGCCCGGCAGTCCCGCCCATCTGGGCACCTTGCTGGTTCTGAGGGGGGCCACCGCGCCCGCGAGGGTTTGCGTTCCAGGCCTGCGGTGGAGGCGGGGCCTGCTGCGGGGGTGGGGGCTTCTTTGGGACATTTTTCCCATCCCAGGTTCCGATGTCCATGTTGTGTTTGATGGGCGGGGGAGGCATGACCGCGCCGGACGATCCCCCACCGGTCTTAGGTTTTGCCTTCGGCTGCGGGATGGCAGGCTTGCTCGCGATCGAGGCCCACGAGATGGGCTTCGACGGTGCCGTGGTGGTGGTAGCCGAAGTTCCGTTGGTCTTGGCAGCCGAGCTCGCCGCCGTCGCGTCCCCATGGCCATGTCCGTGTCCGTGTACCGCCTTATTCCCGTTCTGACTCCCAGCGGAGCCCGATTGTGCCTTGTTGTCCGAGCCTCCCAGGGTAAGTCCAGTTAACCCTTGTTCAACCGATTTCATGCCGTGTCCAGGTGCCTTGTTAGTAGGTACGTCCGTTGGTCCGTTACTCTGGTAGGGGTTGGGTCCATTGTAACTCGACACGGGGGGTTGGTAATAGTCATAAGCAGTCTGAGCCTGGCTGCCACCCCCACTGGCACTTTGGTTCTGTCCAGATCCCTGAGGCCAGCCACTGCTGCCCCAGTCCGTCCCACCCACCGGTTGGGGGAAGAAGCTAAACCCAGTTTGATTAAAGTAGGGAGGGGTGCTTCCCAGCGCGTTCCCCGTGGGAGGGAACATGGCGTCCTGTCCGTAGTGTTGCTGGTCGCCGCCGTTGGGCCAGCCGAACGACATGGGGTCGCCGGTGGACCACTCGGTGCTGCTGAGGTACGGGAAGGACATGGAGGGGTAGTAGCTGGGCATGTAGGGGTCCGACATGGAGGTGCCGTGCGCCATGGGCGTGGATCCTGCGTAGGCCTGCCGGGAAACAACACATAGTCAAACAATATCCCGTACAATAAACAAAATGTCTCCACTAACAACTCTCCTGTATGGTCAAACGAGGTAAACAATATCCAGTACAATAAACAAAATGTCTTAACTAACATTCAACATACATCTAACCTCAACTGAGAAACAACACATAATCAAACACTCCAGTACAATAAACAAAATGTCTCAACTAACAACTCTCCTGCATAGGCCTGCCGAGGAACATCACATAGTCAAACAAGGGAAACAATATCCAGTGCAATAAAATGTCTTACCTAACATTTAATATACTAACCTTAACCGAGAAACAACAGATAGTCAAACAAGGGAAACAATATCCAGTGCAATAAAATGTCTTACCTAACATTTAATATACTAACCTTAACCGAGAAACAACAGATAGTCAAACAAGGTAAACAATATCCAGTAGTCCCAGTACAATAAATGTCTCAACTAACAACTCTCCTGCGTAGGCCTGCCGGAAAACAACACATAGCCAAACAAGGCAAACAATATCCAGTACAATAAACAAAATGTCTTAACTAATATTCAACATTCATCTAACCTCATATTGGAAGAAATTTGTGCAACCTGTGTTACGAATTTTACAAGAAAATCAAGTTTCTAAAAGTGGCATTTAGCATAGGTACAGTATTGGGAGATTGACATTTGGTACTTTGACCGGTAAGATTTTTACAGTTTTGTACCAGTCACTTAGCCTTACGCCTAGCATCCTTCCCCTATAACTATAAGGGTGAAAACAATACTGTTGAATTTCCCAGAACCAAATCAGCACACACAACACCATAGGAAAAGAACAAGCCTGACTGTTACTGTGATGCATGAGGGAAGCTATGTTTACCTCATTCATCAAGACAGCCCCAAAATGTTTCAAATTTCTCCTTTTACAACTGATTCACAAGAAGGGAAAAAGAGGGAACAATACTAAGAATGTCAAGACCACAAAAGAAAAACATCCTTATTAAAAAAATCTGACTTGATATGTTGACAAGAACATGTCAAGTTGTGGTGCCTTTGTAACTTCCTCCTACAACAACTTCTTGGTACAGCCCTGACAGGTCACATGTTGCCTAGCAACCAAAGTGGACACACTGCTTGCAGTCCAGGTGTGTTTTGATAGCAAAGCTGTCAAAACAATACATAGGACTGGAAATCTGAAAACTTTGGCAATTGCCTATCATATATAGTGGTTTCATGGTGACCTTTCCACCTCAAATTTGAGTTTTGAACTTTAACCGTTCAATTCGTTCAAAGATTTGCAGCGTTGTCCTCTGATGGCCAGTTCACACGAGGAAGATTTCTGGTGGTACGACAATTACACGTACCAGGGCTCGAAATTCATTTTTGGGATTAGGTGCACTGGTGCACCCAGCTCAAGAAATTGGGTGCACCCTAATTTTTTTTGGGTGCACCACTTTTAATTGAAGTAATAAACTAGTAATAAAACTTAGCTACATGCTATCAACTTCTTAAACAAGTACCATGATAGACATTTTTTATTACCCGTCAAACACTTAGATGTGAAGAATATGATGTATACTAGTATACTTTGATATCTTAACATACACAACCTAAGAAAATATTTAGGTGCAACCTGTGCACCCACATAATATAATTGGGTGCACAGCTCCTATTTTGGGTGCACAAAACCCCAGTATTTTGAGCCCTGCGTACCAAAGTTGTCCGTCAGCTTTCTGTTCACACGCACGGACCTGGGAACCCGCTGCACCCTTGCTGCGCCAGACATTGTAAAAAACAATAACTGGTAACTCCGTGACTTCAACACCTTGCGACATGTGCATTTTGAACAAACTAAATTTCGTAGTGAAAAATGTTCTGTCACTAGTATTTTGCGAGTCCCAGGACGGGCGTTATATCTGCATATGACTCTCACACTGAGTACAAATTGCATCGTATGTCAAAGACAGACGACTTTGACATGTCATTGTCGTACGCTCAGAAATCTTCCTCATGTGAACCGACCATATTATTAAAGCTACATATATGACACATGAAAAGGAAGCTCTCCAGTCTGTTGGAGTGGGCGAGAAAGCTGTCTCCTCCATACTAATCAACAAAGGTGTGAGCATGAGGGTTCTTATGTCACACTCCATACTGTATTACACTGTGAAGGTGGGTTTACATTAGCATCATGGCACAGGGGCCCAAGGTTATTCTTTATCAAAAACCGTTTCATTCTCAGCCATTGAGCAAAAATAAAAGAGTTCAACAAAAGTAAAATCCATACAAATGTCAAATTATGATACTAATGTATACTGTGAATGTCGTCATAAGGTAAATAGAATAATTAAAACACAGGAAAAAAATCTTTAAAAAAAACAAGCTTGAAGTTTTCCTAACACGTCAAAAAAATAAGACACATTCCGTTGCCTTATCAAACAACCAAGATTTTTCTCTCATTTGTGAAAATATTAAGATTACCCTCCCTGACACTGGCCCCTTTGCTACGACGTTTAATTATGATTTACTTCAATCATGCTATACAAACTTTCCAATAACGGTGCAGTGCTTGATACAGCAATAACCATGATTACTTCTCTGACAAATTGCATACATAATCATACAGTCACAGATGTCAAAATTCATATCTACCATCCTTGCCCTTGGCAGTGGCTGCACTTGTCCAATAAAAAGATAAATTGTAGCAAACTTGTAATATGCCAGAGATATGAGCATGGTAACTACAAGGTAAGCATTGTTTTATGATAGAATATGTGGACGAAATTTTATGAAAAAAAACTTTATACCTGCATTGGTATTGAAAATTACCTGCACCAGACAAATTTTACCTGCACCACCTGAATTTACGAAGTATGGATCATACTGAAATTGTTTAGGAACCATTATTTTATACTTAATAGGTGGTAACACTAAACAGTCAATGCAGCTAATAACAATCCACATGCACATACACCATAGGATATTTAATTTATGTTTAAGTATTACATGGGCCAGTGCCGGTTAGGTGCAGGTAGACACCAGAAATACCTGCACAGCTCCAATTTTACCAGCACTAACCTGCATATGCAGGTGGTATTTTGAGCTCTGTTCTGTAGCTCTGTTCTGTATCTACAGGTATAAATGGGACATGAGGTATGTACTTAACACGACTGTCTCCAGGACCTGTCCCTCTGTCTACCTCTGTCCAGGGCCTGAACTTGGCTAGTTGGAAGGGACAAAACTTTCACCCTATCTAGCCATAAAATCTCAAGTACACAACGCAAACTGCATGAAAATGTACTTTTGTAAGCATAAGATTTTGAGATTTTGACAACAAAGATTAAACTCCGAAACAAGTAAAACCGACAAATATTCAAAGTTATAGGCAGACACATTCTAACCTCAGTGTTCCAAATTGTGTGAGGGCTAGACAAGCTTGCACTGTAGATGTTGATGTAAAAACTACGGAAAAAAAACCCCGTTGCAACACAGCAATCTACCACCTTTGCTAGACTAGTCCTGCGCTAGTCTGCTGCATATGAAAACTTGCAGTATTTCCAGGAAGACCTTCTTACAATATCTTTATCCAGCATACTTGTATTGAGCCTTTCTATCTAAGCCCAGTACAAAAGCCCGACTTGTACGGAGAGCTGGGTTGATACAAGGTGTGGCAGGTGTTCCTGCTATCTTTTATTTTGTAAACACACGTATATACGGGGACAAAGTCCAACGGATTGCGCATTCTTTTGGACACGTCATCTCAGTGCCTGGTAAAGGGTTTACCTTGACCAAAAGGTAGAATGCTATTGAACATTTCAGACTTATTCTAGTTTCAATGTTATACTCAAGTATACTACATTTTTATTACCAGGGTTGGAGAAGTTTTTTAAACTTACTTGTCCTATCAGGCAAGAAAGTAAAGAATTTATTTGCCTGGACCAGCTTTTCACTTGCTTGAAATTTAAATGATATTTTTCTATGTGTTTTGACTTCCAGCAATGGAATTCCTGTATCTTTGGCTGTATTTTTCTGTGTTGGAACAATTGCTGGATGTCATGACTGTGAAAAATAACATGCATTTCAAACTCTCACTCATGGACAAATCAAGAGGAGTAGGACATGCACTTGCCCAGGACAATTGGGCAAGCAGTTTTGTCAAACCCTGAAAACTGAAATAAAATTACCATAATTGTTCTAAATGTCACTAAAAATATTACCAAACATAGGCACTCAGGTAACAGACTGAAATGCTAATCCCTAAGCAAACGTTTGGAGACAAAACTTGACGGTTTCTGACTCCTCCCAATATCGAATCCCACAGAAACTGTCACGGTTTCACCCACGAACATCTAGTAACTACTTGGAGATTCTGAAATGAAGAAATTTGAATGTGACTACTAAAAAAATTTGACAAGCATCCAGCCTGTTTATATTCCCCTTTTGGTCAAATGGATTTAATCTCAAAGAAAATGGGCCCCCTACTTCAAAACTACTAATAGTACTATCTCCCCATTTTTTTCATATCTTGCTCATTCAAACAGCTAGATTCAGGATGTGATAAGTTTGAGTAATTGGATTAGATATGTGTTTGGGATACGTTAACAGCTGTCCACGGCAACTGATAACAGCATTCTATGGTGAATATCTCTTTATACAACTTCTGTGCTGTTTTCAAAAGATTATCAAAGTTACTCACACGGTCCCTTCTATTATGAAAAGATGATTTCGTAAATTGACAAAGTCTATGAAAGTATTTATGTTAGCAACACCTTGAAAGCTTTGCTTCCTCACAGCTTCTATTGTTTATTCGGAAAAATTGAAACAGGAACATATCTTAAAGTTTCTTCATAAGTACACTTTTCCCATATGGACATTTACATGTAATTCATGTGCTGAAATGTACTTTAGGGTGTTTGAACTCTTGTGTGACTAATGTCCACCATTTTGGATGGTTTACTTTGGTGATTGACAGGAAATAAGAATTTCTGACAGTGTGTATGTAATTAAAGTCACATACTTATGACATCACACGCATGCTGATTAGACGGTCTGGCTATCCTAGGTTCAAACACGACAGCTTTTATCTGTTAACACCATATTGTGTGTAATTTGTTAGTAAATAAAAGGATAAAATTGTTTACGAATCGAAATGGAAGGATTTTATAAAACATATGAAAGTGAAGCTCAAGGATTTGGATTCTGAGTATTGTATCCAAATTACAGAACTGAAACTAGAACTGAACTTCTTAATTTCTATTCTCCTTTAAAAAAAGGAGTCCCAAACTAGTTCCAATGTCACTTACTGACTCTGATTTCAAATACATGTCTTGTTCATAATTTTTCTTGACTCTGCTTATTGCAACTTCTTTTGCCTTCGGAACAACATATTGAAAACAGGCATGTGCGTATTCACAAATTTGTTACAACTGCACATGGAGAACTCACAAATTAAAGTCCTCTTTTCCAAGAAAAAAGTTCATGTGCAACATTTGGCAAAGTTATGACCCATTAATTTCAACTAAAATCAGCAATATGTGAGAAGTGTTTTCTCCACCCCCACCCCCGCACACAGACAAATGGAAGAATGTAATTTTCTTTTGCGAAAGTTTCATCATGTCAAATACAATATTTCTTTCATATTGAAGTGTTTGTTTGTCTATGCATACCCATATGCTAATTGTCTGCCCCCCCCAAAAAAAACACTTCCTATAGGCTTTTTATATACCCACAACTAACTTTTAAGTCATTGTATAATGACTTTCTTATCAATAATAAAACTGATCGATATGGCAACAGAAAATGTTTGTAAAATCAATAAATCAAACAAAAAGAGTTTTTGACATAATATAAATATGAAAAATGATCGTTTTGCAAGTTGTAACTTGCAAATAGGGGATTTTCTTTTGTCAACGATGACTCAAACTTGGAGACGACATCATAATTTATGAAGGGTTGGGTTTAAATTAGCGTAAATTTCCGAAACCTTAACATCTGGGGGTCAATCTACACTTAACTTAGTTTTAGATTTCTTAAGTATGGTCAAAGTTATGCAAGTTGATACCGTAAGTTTTATTATTTTGTTTTCATAAAATAACTGTAAAGTTACATTCAATTTTAAAAAATGTAAAAAAAAATGTGGATAAAATGGAGGATAATCGCACTGAATAATGCATGTAAATCCAACAGTTGTTTGAGCGATGGAGCCCGCATATTTCCACACGGGCAGACATCGATGTTGCCCCGACAAACAACCGGCACTCGTCACGCCGAATTACGGGGAAACAAAACCTACCTGGCCAGTCTGGTTATGTTGCAGGTACGGCTCAAATTCCTCCCCTTTCCCACTATCCTTCGTATTCACGGGTCCATTTTGTGCAACTGTTGTTCGAGAAGAGACAAGAAGAAATGCGGAGATTCTGATTAAACAAAACGCAGGGACAGACACGAAATTTTCACCACCAGGAAGCTAGCTTACGCAAACGTCACAAAAATACGACTGTGAAAAAAAAGTGTCGACTCACCTTTATTTCCTTGTGATTTAGGCCTCTGTGGCGACAGCGTGTCGGTGGAAAGGTAAAAGAAAGACGATAACGGGTTGTTAGTGGTTGTGGTGGAAACAAGACGGCAAACTATTTGGCAACGCAGGAGAGAAAAGAAAAGGACACAGCATATCGACGGCCGCCATGACACATACATACCTGATCAACGCTGGCAGACATCGTACGAAAACGCCGTCTAAATCCCCGTGAATCCTCCAAGTTTCCCAACAGAAAAAGTCTTAAGTCTGTAAAGAAGTGTCCTGCGGTGAGCTAGCAGCACTGAATCGTTGGAAAAGTCCTGGGGAAGAGGAAGTTTTGAGGAAGGGAGTGGATCACAGAACAATGGCGGACCAGACATGTGCCTCGCTCCCGCTCCCACGTCACGTGACGCTGGCCTGACCTCGCTGACGTCATCAACCTCAAAATTACAGTCTTCCCGCCAATTTGAGATTTTTTCATCAGCATAAAACCATCTAAAAGAACAACCAGCAGAAGTTTCTACCTAAAAAAATAGTCTATATGGTTAAACTTGGCCTAAAAGTATTTGACAAATACTGCGTCACCTCGCAACGTGACGTCATCTAATTAAGGTGAGGAATAGATCCTTTAAATTTACCCTGCATCCTCAGCGAGCGTTGGTGGTGTAATGGTCAGCATTGTTGCCTTCCAAGCAGTAGATCCGGGTTCGATTCCCGGCCAACGCAGCGGTGAATTTTTTGCCTCTTGTCATAAAATTTTACACTTTCTGTTCCTCTCTCTTTGTTACTATCTATTGCAATTCACAGTGCCAATTTTGTATCAACTTTTTCTTAATACCAGACTTTTTTCCACCCTTCCACTTTTGTACAACACCAGTTCACCATTATTCGAGGGCTAACCTATATCCGTTGTATTCAAGACAAGGGTATTTGGGACGGTTGTTTCAAATTCGAACTGCAATACCTAACAAAAATGCAATTTGAAACCACTGTCCATCAACTTGATATCCGTAAATTTCCTGTTTAAAGCAAATCAGATATAGGTTACCTTGCGGATAATCATAATGGTGAACTAGCGTTACAACTCTTATAACGTTACTGGTATACAACTTACCGCATTTAATGAACATGCAATAAACTTCGTTGTCATTGTCATCTCCAGTTCCTATTCATTGCAATCAATATCTTTTATCTGTATCTCTGATAACTTTTTGTGGGTCACACTATAAAATTCCATTTATAAATGTAGACCGGACTAGGTGTCTGTCCCATGCACTAGAGGTCCTGGGTTTGAATCTCCTGACATACCAAAGGCAAGACAGAACTTAACTCACACACGGTGTCACCTCTCAGTGTATGAACATTTATTCACTTCACTCTGGTACCAGGTGAAAATGAGTTCCAAACTGCAATTAGGTACATCCCTTGGAATTTTGTCAGGCTTTTCATTTTGTTTTCTTCAAGGCATCCAGCATTGAGTACTACTGATAAATTTTTATACATGTGGTACAGGTCATGATTAAAGTCATAACTTTCTGCTGAAATATTGTTCTGATGAATCCAGAACACAGCTACTCAACTTTTGTACTTTGATTGACAGGCCGAATGGCATACAAGAAGATGCGAATCCATGAACATCCTGATTGACTGTGAAAAAAACACTTAATTCTTAAGAATGATGCTTTGTGGAAAATGTCAATTCTTCACACACCAAATCCTTTCCTGTGGCACCTCGTTGGGGCATTACTCTCCAAGCAAAGGTTAGGCTCAGGCCGTTTTTTTAGGCTTTCTTATCAGGCGTTCTATTCTATACTATTTTCTTGATGTCTGGTGGACTATTTAAACGAGACATCAATAAAACAGTACAAAATAGAAAGCCAGGTAAAAAAGCCTAAAAACGTCAAAAACAGTCTAACCTCTGCTTGGAGATTAGCATCTCCAGGTATTGAACCCAGGACCACTAGGTTCATAGCAACAGATGTCACAATACATATCATGCTACAATGAATCAAAACAACCAGAGTGATAGTTTGCAAAACACCAATGATTTTTTAATTGATACACATACAGGTTCTCGGGGCTCTAGTTGTATTTTATCCATATACAGCATGTACAGATCAAGCCCACATTATGTATATACTGCACGTACTAACGCTACCATACAAAATGCTACGTCCTAACTCCCACTGAACCATAGTCACTCGTACCTAAGGCCTAACATAATGTCAAAAAAACAAGCCAAAACAACTACCCTTGATACATCTCTCGAAGGGTATACACCAAAGCAATATCTTCAGATTGTTAAGTCGTTTTTTTCGAAAAGAAAAATATCGATGAAAACTTTACCTAAACGAAAACCTAATTTAACTTTCTTTGACATCTACGAAACACGCTTAGAAAAATCAGTCACTAGTTTCGATTATTAGACGTTTCAACGTTTCTTTCTTCAGCTTTAAAACTCATCAAATTTTGGCTCTTACAGTAAAAGGCCTAGGTACCCAAGATTCGAGTTTCCAATGTACCGAATATCGTCACCATCATGATAGAAGGCAGCCAATACCAAAAGCAGTACATTGTCAACTTACTAAACCCTTCTCTACACCCTAGTTCATTATACATGATTTTTTTAGCACGTTTACCAAAGTACAAAACATTCAACTACAGTTAGTAGCAGTAATCACAATATTATTAACAAGTTAAATATCAAGATATATACCGTGCAATTATTAAGGTGGATCGAAATTTGACTTCCATTTTTTTAACAATGGTGCGAGTATCAACATACAAGGCAAAAAGCTATTCCCTTTTTTTTTTTTGAGTATGAAATTTGCTATCCTCCTTTCGTACAAAGACCAATCTATTCATACAGCAAAATCAATGTACACTTTTGACAAACTATGTGCAATGTGTCTGTACCTTTGTTCACTGGTTTGTACATGGGCAAAAAAGGGGGTGGGGGGCGAATAAAACTCATTGTCTAGCATCACATTTACAAATGTACAATGTACAATTTAAAGTTGTAATCAACTATGCCTTCATCACAAACTACCATCGATATCACAATAAAATATGTATCATAATATATGTATATCATTCCACGAAAATATAAACCTAGGCATATCTGGCGGTTGCAATCTACAAGTACAAAAATGCGACTGTATATATGTAGATATAAAAGTTACAAGAAATGAAAAATTGTGTACACAACCATTGTTACACTGGACTATACCTACATTACCATGTTATTATAAGTATTAACAGTTTTCACACAAATACTTGGTATTAGTTCCTAAACTCCGAGTATAAACCCCAAAAAGACAACGTCACAACAACACCAAGAGGTAAAATGCACATCAACGCATGCAAGACATCTTGGGAATCGAACTCCCTCATCTGGTCCTGTCCACGCCAAAAAGCGGAGCGTTACTTGTTTTTACCAACATCCAGTTTCAGGAAAATGGCCCATAAATACATGTACAATAGTTCAGCCTGGATTCGATGGAAGCATTCGTAAAGATTGGTAGGTTTTATGTATACTGCCCCCGCGAAGGGGGGCGCTGGCGGCTTGTCCAGAAAAAACGTACGAACATGTACACGTGGCGAATTCAAATATACATACCTCGCTATACAACGCCAGCCGAGTGACTGTACACCCATGATTAGCCCAAAAAACAGCGGGCAGCAGGTTTTGTGTCCAGTAGTATAACGTACAAGTCCAGAAAAATTTTCGTAGTCACAATTTTGGTACAGGAGTTTCGCATTTGTTATGTACAGGGAGTTGATCGTCCTGTCTAAAAGAGGTTTTACAAAAGAAAGAAGGAAAAAATGAAAACAACACCGAAACGTTCTAACCCAGACGTGTGGGGATTCAACAGTAGCACCGATGGACAAGCCACATCTTTTAACTACTGTACAGGACCGAGGAAAAATTGGTCTACCAATCATTGGACTGCACTTACAAATGTGTATGTACATATGTACTGTGGATTAATTCATGGAAGATTACAGGACCAAAGTTACAACAAATTCGACTCGAAATAAAGAACAATTAATTACAGCTACTGAAACGGCGACAGTTGGGACCAAACTAGTACAAACATGGTACATGTAGTAAGTACACAAGCGTCAATTTTCCCAAACAGGGTTCGAAACTACACAGGGTTTCTTGGTTTCAAACAGATTTTGGGAAAAACCGGACAGCATAACAGTAAGCAGTGATACAACAAAACAGTCCGTTCAAACACTATTGGTAGATTGAATCCTTGTTTCAAGACTGCTCCTATTTAATTTCACACTCATATTCTTACTTTTTGGAAGACCAAGAAGACACAAAAAAAGAAGTGTCGAAAAAGAATACATTCCTTATCTTAAACCTTTTGCAGGAGACAGTCAACTTTTGGCACAGAGGTTTTTGTTTTGTTTTGATGTGAGCATTTAAGAAAGAATAAGCCACAAATAAAGCTCACTTTAAGAAACAGACTACGGAATTAAGGACTTCAGTTAAGGACCACTGCTTATGTTTGCTGCAAATGTTATCCCAGAAATCCCTGCATTCCCAATGCCCCCTGGGAAGGTACCTTCCGTAGCAAAGGAACCTTTCACGTGGATAAAAACTTGCCCTGCTTCTTATTCTCCTCAAAGCATCCATTTTTTTTAAGTATTCAAAGTTGTGTAGTTCCTTTTCCTGCTGCACTGGCTATTCAGTCAAAACCTAGCATCATTCGACTTCCTCAATTCTGCCTACTCCTAATATAATGCAGGAGCTGTGCTTTTTGCACACCACACCATGTAGGCATATGCTAAATTTCCCCATGTAGAAATTCAAAAAGTACAACTCTCTGTGTCTTTCACTTCAGCACTAGATGTGGGGAAAAAGCTTTCCAAAGAAATCATCAACCCTGTTAGAAAGGTTTTCAGTCGGTTTGGTGGAACTAAGAACCTTTGCCATGTTGCCCACAACATACAGTGATGTCTTTCATAGAAACAAGCTTGGGCTGCTGTTTAGAAACATTGTGTCGTTTAGTGACCAGGGCAGTGTTGTTTATTATTATCGTCAGGGCCTTGTTGTTTTTTATTGTCAGGGCAGTGTGGTATATTATCATCAGGGCCATGTTGTTTCTCAATAACTGTCAGGGCCGTGTTGTTTATCTACGACAGGGCTGTGTTGTTTATTATCGTCAGGGCCGTGTTGTTTGTTAACGACAGGCCTGTGTCGTTCACAAGGTGCCGTTGGGAGGGATGGGGATGAGGCCAAGGTCCCCGCTGTTCTTCATGAAGTACTTCTCCAGCTTGGCCAGGATGTGCTTGCCGTAGGTGTACTTGCGCAGCGTGGCGATGTGAGGGCGGATCTTGTGCATCAGGATCTTGCGCTGCTGCGGCTCCGCCACGTCAATCATCTTCTGAACCACATAGTTGGCAAACTGGTCCTGAAATAAACAACAATACGTCAGCAAAGCCAGAAAATGCACTACACAAAGAAAGAATTGAAGAACAGTTAAGTGCTAATCATACTAATTCTTAGAATTAATTAGTCCCAGAAGAAAAAACAAACAATATTCTAAAAGCAGGGTTGGACTAGCCCTATTGCCCAGGGCAAGTGGAAGTGCTGATCGAGCAAGTGCATGACCTACTCCACTTGCCCAATCGGTCAGGCAAGATTTTTCTAGAGAGAAAGATTTTGATATACTTGTTACTTTTTACAGTCATGACATCAAGCGATGGTCAACATAGAAAAATAGAGGCAATAACAAGAATTCATGAATGCATAAAAATTTCTAAGCAATAATCAAAACAGCAGGCAATCAATCCGTCAACCTATATCAATTTAAATCAACACTGACAGTAGAAAACATAGTATGCTACAATGCTCATTTTTACATCAGATTTTTAAAACTGATTTTTACAATGAACAGAAGCAATCATTTGAATTTGAAATCCCAAACACTTCATCACGGATTAAAAAGGGATTTAACATCTCACCCCTCTAAAACTTTGACAAACATTGGAAATAAAACCATGTGCATGCTGTACCTTCATCATGGTGTATAAGGCACTGTGTGTCCCATCACAGTAGGAGCAGACCTCGTCGATCAGCATGGCACGCTCTGCACGCGACGAGTGGGACACGCACTTCTCCACCACGTTGCTATGGGAACACAAACACAAACATGGTGTTACTATGGAGACACAAACAAAAACATGTTGACCAGCATGTCTAATATTGAAATAATGCCATGATTTTATATTCACAGATTTTCAGTGACCTCAACTCACTATAGTCTAGGGACACAAACAAATCATGTTAACCAACATGTCTAATATTTTTATATTGCAGTGGTTTATGTTTGCAATTTTTGCCTTAAGGTTATTCACCCGGCTGATCAATTTTCCCCAAAGCCCTGTAATATTTTTTCTATTGAGCCGCTTATACCTGTAATATATGTTTTTTACTTCAAGACCACCCTATTCTTACGTATCAATTAGTTATGAATATGGGAAAATGTTTATTCCAGTCAATTTTTTTGGGTGTCTCCGCTGGCGGAGACAGCCAAGTAAATCCCCTGTATAACCAATGACATCATTCTGCACATGCGCACTAATGTCCACAACAAACAAGATGGCGGACTTGTCTGGCCTATTTTTCGTCACGGCGCACAGGCATCAAAATAGCGACAGATACTTTTATTTCAAGGCTTGCTTGGTTTAGTTAGCCCGATGTTATTGGGTTCATGTATTTGTGTACATAAATAGCCCACTTTGAACGGTGCTGTTGCCTATTTCAGTTGCTTTTTTTATGGAAACAGTCACCAAAATGCAAGTGCGTAAGCGGCAGCGTAAGGCCGTAAATTTTTGGTAGGAAGTTTAGAAACTCTTGCACCGTTAAGAAGATTGGCTAGATTTTTGCGCCGCTAAAAAGATTGGCTATACTCCGCTGTCGAGTTCCGCGCACGGTCCGGTGGCGGTGGCATTCCGCGCTCGGCCCGTTGGTCCGTTGCATACCCCCGTGAGCTCGCCGCTAAATCTTCGGCGCTTAGAGTGTTGCCCGCCCGCCCGGTGCACTGGCGCATATCGGAGAATTTTTACGGTCTTGTTTCAGTTACGGGCGGTCGTAACTCGAAATGCCGGTTCAAAAATGAATAGAAAAAAGTTGTTTACAGGCGTAAAAGCAGAACGGGCCCGGTAAACCTCCGAGCAGTTTAGTTGGCTGGCGGATAGAAAATTATGTCCTACACCGACAACGTGACCTACATTTCACCATAATTTGAATCTCCAAGCAGCGGCCTTTTTGCCGCGAACACTGGCAGCCTTGCGTCTCCGCACCTTCTTCGACATACGTCTTGATACGAAGCCTAGATCTTTGGCAACATCAAGGTTGTCTTGCTTCATTGCCTCCACGATACCAGGCACATTTTTCAGCGCTTTCACCGCGGCCGCCGCGCTGGGCCCCGGGCCCGGGACACTCGCCATCTGTAAGGTCGGGTCTGGCGCATTACGTCATAGGTATCGGGAAAGATAAACAAGCCGGGGGAGGTGACGAAAATGGAGGAACAGCCAGATTTCTCGAGGTTTCTCGCGTTTTGCGAGATTGTCCGAGAGTTCTAAAGCTGTTTAGGGGTCAAAAGGGGTCAAACTCGCCGAGAGGCAGCACGCCACCAAGTTTGGTGGAGTTTCGGCGCATTTTGCGCTCAAAATGGACTATTTATGGTTCACCGCTCAGTTTTATGGCTCTGTGGCCTCATTTAGCCCTAAAAGTAGGAAACAGGGAACATATCTGGCCACATATTCCCCTATATTCTTGAAGATAATCGTTCGATCTTCAAACTCGCGGTTGCGCAAAGGGCTATCTTGTTTGGTTCGTCAGGTACGGAGACTTTATTTATTACCTAATTAAAAATCAATAAATTGGCAATAACTACCGACTGTTAGTAGTTATTTTCTTGCGCAACATACAATGCATAGCTTTGATGGTTATGTGTAAGAAAAATAACATTTTTATCCTGTAGGAAAATTTCCGTGCTGTATTTTCTACTTAATGATAACAATATAAGGAGCAATAAAGGAGCAATAAAACATGATGACGTCATTCATATGGTCTAAAAAATTGCAATTGGCAAGACTATTTCATAGACAATCAATATTCAGTACAATCACATTCCTTTTCCCAAAAATGTAGGTTTTAAACTGAGGAAAACAATGGAAGGTCAAAATGCCAATTTATCCAACCAAGATACCTTAACCTCACCATAATGAAATCTTCGAACTAGAGAATAAACAAGCCGCTAGGGAGACCAAAATTCAATCATTTCAAGGTCTTGTAAAAACCTTCCCACATACCAATTATCAAGACAATCCATCCAAGCATTCTGAAGTTATTGTGTTCACATACTGTCACACACATCCTAAGACAGAACCTTCTTGGCTAAGGTAACTCATTTTTAGTCAGCACTAGGTGTGCCACTATGGATGTAACACTGCAAATGCCATCTTTTCCCCCAAAATTGAAAGCTAAGTCCCTTGATCTCATTAATTTCAAAGCTTAGCTAGCATATTTTAGTCAGCAATGGGCTAAGTGTGCTCACTGTGGACTTAACAATAAATTTTCAGCACTAAGAATTGCTGTTTTAAATCTTAAAAGCCTGATTTTACAGACTTGGTGAATAATTAGTTCAGAAGTTACCTGGCAAACTTGTGCTGAGACAGGGCCAGCACTTTTCCCCTCAGCTCGTTCACAATCTTACTCTTGTCCTCCGGACGGCCGTGCTCCAGAACGTGTTGGATCACGTAGTTACCGTACTGATCCTAGGAAAAAAGAAACAAAGACTTTTATGTTAACATGCTAACTCCAACAGGTATCAAAGTTGCTCATAACAACTTTCTGACAAAATTTCTACACAAACGTATGAACAGCCAGAGAAATATGGTGCACAGGATGGCAAATGCACAGTAAGGCTTTGAATGGAAGTTCTGAATGGAAATTCTAAGTTTCAACTTGTTGCTCAATTGTGCAGAAAGATCGCACATTTTCAGCACATGAAATAGCCTACATGAAGATTCAACCACACATTTGTGGCTCAGTTTCTTTGAGTGTCAGTGTTGTTGAGTCTGTATAAGCCTTTGTTTAATCTTACATTTAAGTTTTTTGCCTTATTATAAAGTCAGGCCTCAAAATTAACTTTTTTCCCTACTGTCCCAGCATTGTCCCCAAAATAAATTTCAACTGTCCCGAAGTGAGGATGGACTGTCCCAACCCTATTTTCAGAAATTATGTATTACAACAACTGTAAGTCAGAGTACGCACGCCTGACAACCGCGGGGAGATCGGACATTCTGATGTTGATTCGTTGATTATTTTCCTATTGTCCCAAAAGTGTCCCAAAAAGATTTTTCAGTTGTCCCGGCCTAAATTTTAGTGGCCCCGGGACATCGGGACATAGTTAACTTCGAGCCCTGAAAGTGATTTCTGTTGTCTTTTGTTCACTATTTTGATAATGTCAGCACATGGAATAGCCTGGATGAAGATTTAACCCTTTTGCAGTTCAACCCCCGAAGAGTCAGATTTGTGGATCTTACCTGTACGAGCCTCTCTGTGTTCTCATGCAGCTCCTCCAGGATGGGGATGGTCTGCTCCACTGTGCAGTGTTCCAGGATACGCTGGATCACACGACAGCCGTACGGATGGGTCGACAGCGCAAACACCTGAAGCAAAGAATTAAGAAATGCATGTTTTTATTTACTACAAATGCCAGAGAAAAAGTTACGTATAAATCATGTTTAATTAACCAAATACAGGAAACTTATCAGTGTTATTTTCGAAACACTAGACAAAGTTTATAACATTCATAGTAATCAAAAGCCAACAGTTGTACAATGAAGTATAAGTATCTACAGATCTGCAAGTACAATGTCTTCTACAACTTCTCTCAAAAAATTAACAGTTCAGAAATTTTTCCTCTTCAAAGGCAGTCATTTAGCAACAAAGCTGTGAAAAAGCTTCAGTAAGCAACTTCCAACAGAAGTATAAATTTTGAAACTTGAAGAAAGTTTTAAACACATATATAGTTAGTAAAAATCACTTTTCGTGTATACGGCAGTGTCTATAAGCCTTTTGACCAAACAGACGTGCAAGCATCTTAGCAGCGGTAGACCACTTGTAATTTACATGTTTAGCTGACAAACTCCTGTACATAAATTTCTTACAATGAAAATGTTTAACCATGAAAGAAACAACTGTACCTGTCCACGGAAAGCATCAATGATGAACTGCAGCTCAGAGGGGTCGACACACTCAATACACTTCTGCACCACGTGGTTCCCGTTCTGATCCTTCACACACTTCAGGACATGGCCGTCCAGTTCCTTCACCAGCTCAACCTGGTATGAGAACTAAGAAACGGTCAGGAGAGATGCAACAAGGTGGAATAAAGTTGTGTTTTTCCTCATTTCTGCAGTATGGTACAAACTTCAATTTTGTGCATAATGGTTACAAATCTGTGAATATATCTATCCTTCATTAGATAGGACAAGCAGTTTTTTTTTTACTTGAATAGGAGGCAGGCTGAGTAAAAATTCTAATTGTGGACTATAAGACTCTACTGCCCAACCCAAAAAAAGTCTAGGTTCGGCAGGTTTTTCTTCAGTAGGTAGGGAAAGAGGAAACACAATATTTTTCTCTTGGCCTTTACTCTTCTTGGCTTTGAGGTAGTTCCTAAGCACATTACAGAACTGTCCACTTTTTTTTCTCTCTACACTAGTCTATACTGTTTTGGCTAAACACATCACCATTGGTAGGGGCATGTATGTGGGAATAGCAGTGCTTTGAAGTCTGGATTTGTGTCAGGCTGCTCAGATGCTGTTTATCAGCAATGATGTTCAGTTCACTACTCTCATGTCAACAGCAATTAATAATCATGGCAGCCTGACTGTAAGAAATATAGTGTCAAGAATTCTAGTGGGGAGTCCAGAATAGGCTAAGACTCTTTTCCAAAAGTAAAATTTTCACGTTAGAAAACCTGTGTAGTGAATTCTTTAAAAAAATTCCAAGAAATCTGTAGTACTTAACACTCCAATAAGTCAATGTGACACTGAATATCATGCTGTCATATTCCAGAACTTCGTCTACGACACACTTATGTTCCTTGAAATTCCTACTAAGAAGGAAATCAGCATATTGCTTAACTGCTATTATTTTCAAGTGTCATGAAAAAAAAAAACTTTTGCTGTTCTCCTTTGTTTATCAACCACCACAATTTACAGTTCACCCGAGCCAAGTCTACACATGTTAATACCTTCAGATCCGGCGGGATACACTCCAGAGCCTTCTGGATCACACGGCACCCGTACATCTGTAGCGCCAGCGGAAGCACGTGCCCGCGGATCTTCTGCGCCAAGGCGTTCTTCTGCTCCGGGGTTCCGAACTCGAAGAACTTCTGGATGACGTAGTTGCCGAAGACGTCCGTCATGAGCTGGTACGCGGCGCTCAGGATCTCGTTGAAGACCATCTGTTTCTCGGCAGGAGTGGCGCGCTCCAACTTCTGCTGGATGAACCTGAGAGGAAACATAACATAATGAGAAATTAGTTTATGTGCACGTTTGATGGAGTACTGGAAATTATGTAACTTTGCATTTAAATCCTTCA
>NC_049995.1:1962555-2019288 GCF_000003815.2 Branchiostoma floridae | reverse complement strand
TGCTGTGGACATGGCAGTACAAAAACAAGGTCAATGAGGCAAACAGACAAAGGTTATTAATTTCACAGAATAAAAAAAATCCCATACAATAATCCTCCGCTCCCAAACAACACAGAGTATAAAATCAAATAATAAATATGATTAGTAGTGTTTATGTGCAGAGATGCAAATATTTGATAAATGTGTAGCCATTTGCTATCATTGTTTGAACTGCTAATCATGGACAGTCTTATGTGTGCCACATTGGCCTCATTTTTTATCTAAAATGTCCGCCGTATGAAGAAGGTATATTACAAAGGGAGCCTATTTCTCTTGACTGACAGCCTCTTACCTGGATCCGTGCTGGTCCTGTGAGAACTCCACCACGTGATTGGCCAGATCCCTCAGCTGCAAACTTGATCTGTAGGGGTGGGAGGGCAACGGAACAACAACATCTTTAGCTTACGTCCTTCCAGAACCACAAGGGAACGTTTCGAACTTTCGACCTCCAAAAGATTTTAGGCAACTTTTTTTCCTTCCAGTGCGAAAAGGTTTTTGCACCATGAAAGACGAAAAGTGGCGATAAAATACTTTTCGACAAAATTTGGGTGAGCTGTGTTCCGTTGCCCTTTGGTTGTAAGGCCAGCAGTGGTGGGGAGACTATTATGGGCTGTAGCAGACTATTATGGACTGTAACAAACTATCATGGGATGGCATGCTCCTGCATTTTGTACCCAACAGATTCATGCCCAATCAAGCCTTTTTGATGTACAAGTTCATTTCTCACTGAATTTGACTTGCAAAGACCATGCTCACATCCCAAGTTACTGTACAGCAACAATCTTGGAACAACTTTGAAACATACAAATGAACACTACCAAACTAATATCCTAAGAAGAGGTAACCAGTGTTATGCTTACCGACATTCTGCTTGCAACCATGCCTTCTTGCAATTGGGGCACATTCCGGCTTATTCAACTCCTAACTACATTGAACCCACATTGATGTTCATTATATATCACAGTAATATAAAGTAAAAGGTTGCCACAAAATGCCACTGCCAATGAGATAACTTTGCAACAGTTGCTAATGTAAAAGATAGACAAATCTTGTCTTCGCAAAAAGAGCAAAGTTTGGAAAATTTAAACTGGCGAAACTTATTTTTGGCTCCTTACAACAATATTGTAATTGTCATTTTTTTTAGCCTTTCAGGTAGCAGCTTGTGCTACCCAGATGGTATTCTAGAGAGATCAAAGCAACACGTTGAACATCAACATAGATCCAAAACTACAGCCTAACCCTTGCCGTATCAGGGCTCGAAATACTACCTGCATATGCAGGTTAGTGCAGGTAAAATTGGAGCTGTGCAGGTGTTTCTGGTGTCTACCTGCACCTAACCATGGTCAAGTTTATACATAAATGTCCTATAATGTAGCTGCATTGACTGTTACTACCTATAAAGTATAAAAGAAAAAATAGCAATGGTTCCTGAACTATTTTAGTACAATCTAAAATTCCTCAATTCGGATTGGTGCGGGTAAAATTTGTCTGGTGCAGGTTATTTTCAATGTTACAGTGGTGCAGGTATGCAGAAAAAGTATTTCGAGCCCTGCGTATGCAAGAGAGAAACCCTGACTGCACACGCTGCCGTGCTGCGTACCTGGAGCCATGCTGGTCCTGTGAGAACTCCACGATGTGATTGGCCAGGTCTCGCAGCTGCAGGTTGGGGAAACGGTTGTTACGGAAGTCTTCCAGCAGACGGCTGCGGCCAGACGGAGCCTTGTCCAACGGACTCCTGGAAATAAGATATAAAAACACTATTGTTAACAGCATGAAAACTAAAGCAAGAAGACAATTTTCACTAAGAAATTTGGAAATATCAGAGGTGCATAATTTGCAGAAGAGGCACTTAAAGTTGTCCTGTTTAAGATTAGGTGGAACTAAGCAAATAAGACTAACCTGTTCCATGGGGGTCCCTGCTCAGAGTTTGTCCTGAACAAAAGAGGCAAGAGATTGTAATTTAGTCTACATAGTCATAGTCACTGTTAGGTAGTATAATGGTGTTTGTGTTAGGATCGACTATATCAATGTGGACAATGTCATATTTTTGTACTGGATGAAAGAAAGTACTGCTGATCTGCAAAATGCAACATAAATTTTAACAGTCACAATTGGGAAGATTACATACTAAAAATGCATGAAGCTACAGACTCTTAACTGGTACGAGTCTTTTAACAAAGTATACTAACTACGAATACAAACTGTATACACTTCACACCTCAGCCATGTACATCTATCTCAAAGCATTGTCTAATATCCAATAAAATTTGACATCAAATGAAACTTAACACTTGAACCTTCTAAAGGCTTTACAGTCTTTGCTCTGCAACTCACCTGTATCTAGAGGTCATGCTGCGTGTGGGGAACAGCGAGCTGCCCGACCCAAACAGCCCGTTGGAGGCGCTGGACGTGTTGTTGCGGTAGCGAGCCTCGGCTCCGGGCGCGGCGGACACCATGCGGCCCCCCGTGGACAGCGCACCTGGGATGGTGTAGTCTGGGGTCAGACCGCGACGACGGAGGTTTAGTATCGGTTAGTTTCAAACTCACACAACAACAACACCACCAAGCAATGTTAGACAAACACAACAATCAGTAGATTTAAGCAGACAATCCACTTCAATTTTCTTTATAGGACTACCAGATTTAGAACGTGAAACAAACTTGAACTTTCAACCTGGTACTGTAGTACAAGATGTTTGAACCCTTCAGTTATTTAAAACATCTATAAGTTAGACAGAGCATTAACAAGAACTTTTATCGCACCAAAAGCATTGTTAGATGCAAAACACAAATCAAAAGTTAATTTTTGATCCAATAAAGACAATACATTTCTCAGGACACAAACATCATGTTTATATTATCAATCGAAACACAGGCATGTTAAGGTCAACTTAAAAGACCAAAATGTTTTCAATTATAGACTGTAAAACACTAACCAAAGTTTGTTCATTGCTCTACGTATAAAATTATTGCCAAAAGGCCAACACAACAAAACGACAGCACACACAGAAGTAAAACACAAGACCTAGTGGGACCGTGTGGCGCAATCGTCAGCACGTTTGACTCAGGTCCAGAAGGTCCTGAGTTCAAACCCCGACGTGTCACCGGTCTTGTGCCCTTGGGAAAGGCACTTTACACGACTTTCCTATATAGGCTACAAAAGTCTTCAGCAAATTGAAGTTGGTAGCCTCAAAATACGGAAGAAAACCTACCATTGGGTGACGTGCTGTACGGATCGTATCCTCCCAGATTGATGCTTGTGGAGGAGCCTGACAAAGATGGCGGCGGAGTCAGCGAATGTCCGCTCTGACTCGGCAGTGGCATGCCCACTGGCCCAGGGGAGGGGGAGACCCCACCCAGCCCCCAGCCGAGGCTGCCCATTGGTGGAACGCTCTGACGTTTGTAGTCAATGCTTCCCGTCAGCGAATCACGTCGCTGAGAGGAGCTGCTGTTGTTGCTGCCGATGCCAGGAGAGAGGAGGCTTCCTATAGGCAGAGAGGTGAGAAATTTACATTCTTTTCTTGTCTGGGACCAATAGAAAATGTTGATGTATAAGAGAGAGGAGGCTTCCTATTGGCAGAGAGGTGAGAAATTGAGATTTCATTCTTGTCTGGGACCAATAAAAAAGCTTCATGTATAATGACGCTCAGCGTCATCCTCAGACAAACTACTTATATTCAGAACATATTGCCACTTTCAATTTAGGGCATTTGAAGTTTTAAGATTTTGTTTCAATTAAACACTTTCTAAACTCCTTCAGTCTTTGTAGTTGTGTTCTGATGATATTTAAAAAGAAAACCAAATGTCTCTCATAAGGATAGATATCCTCACTGGCAGTCAGGTCATCAGACCCATGATTTAATCACAGAGACAATGAAGGAAAACCCTAATTCTAAAAATCACAGAAGACACTCTAATACAGATGATGATATGTTGTTTGTGACATAATGTTCAAATTTCACCTTTGTAACAAATTCAGAGAGGCAATGTAAGACAGCCATGTTCCCAGTAAGAGTTTGCTGAGAGAAAGCCCAAAAAATTTTCGAACAGAAAACCACTGCAAATATGTCACGATTTACAGTAGAGTACCCAGAATAAAACTTTTATTAAAAGGTATGTCACCCCGTAAGGGGAGGTATAACCCCAACGGTGCTGTAATACACCTTATGTCATGCCTGTGACGCGAAAACGTTCGATACGGGTGTTCCTGACCGGGTGATAACTTCCGTATCGAACTGTTTCCAACAGGACGAGTGCGGCGCCGTAGAAAGTTCGAATACCTGATTCAGACGTTGGAACATTACTGTTGCAACACATTGTTCGAGGGCACCAAATTTATTCAACTTCTGGCGCATTTCGCATCAAAACAGTGGTTTTCTCAGGTGGGTACAACATAAATAAAATACAACACGGTGTATTCCGCATCACCCTCGGTCCCAGCCCTCCCGCGGGTCGGATCACCCTCCGGCCTTCGGGCGATCCGACCCACGTCGGGCTGGTACCTCGGGTGATCACTTAACTCCTACTAAAATTACCTGTTCCGTAAGTACCTGAGAAGCTGCCCGACCCTATTGTTCCCACACTGGAGCCGATGGGCCCCATGCCCCCGTTACTGAAGCCCAGACCAGAGTTCATGGGGTTGAATCCCGTGTTCTGTTGGGTGGCGGGGGTGCCGTTGTAGAGAGTGTTGGCGGGCTGCTGGTTCTGCTGTTGTTGTTGCTGCTGCTGGGGTTTTTAGACAAGATGAAAAAAAAGGTCATCAACGAAGATTATGTAAAAAAAAAAAAAAAGTAGAAACAGTCCCGAGATTCGAACCCATGCCAAACTAGGGTCGCCAGATCACAAACCCAACATGCTAAACCGTTACGCAAAAGCTCAGAGCGTTTGGCATGGTCAGTTTGGCGGTGATTAAACCTCTAGATGTCTAACTGCTACAGTTAGAAATCCAGGTTATAAGATATGCCAAATAGCAATTACTCAAGCTACTGGATATGATTTTGGTCAGTCAGACGTTTTAGGTAGAATCCACGACCTTGCAACATGCTAACTGTTGACATCTACACAGATGCCAGATTAAAAGTTGTTCTCTATGATAAGTTGTTCTCTAGAATCATTAATAGGTAATTATAAAGAAATATAAAACATGATGTTTCCTCAAACTCTGGCTATATAGTGATGTGGCTATATAGTGATGTGAGGTGGTTGAAATATCTCAGAACTGTACCTGTTGTTGTTGTTGTTGCTGCTGCTGCTGCTGTTGTTGTTGCTGGGTCCCCAAGAGCCGGAGGCCGTTTGCAGCGCCCAAACCGTTTGCAGCACCTTAGAGGAGAAAAAAAAATGTTAATCTTAGCATGGATTTATTTATATCGAGAGCCTTCAACTTCTCTGTAGTTTCAAAAAAACCTGTCAACCTGCAGATATACTGGTAGAGGAAAAAGACCTTGTCCTTCCATTGCAATTTTTCATGAATACTGTATAAATACTGAATCTACCATGTGTCTTCTATTTTGCAGAACTTAAAAAAATTACAGTGGTTGATGTAAAAATGCAACTCTTGGGATGGAAAAGCAAGAGCTTTCTAGATAGCTTTCCTAGTTGTAGCCATTCATACAAAAGTCTGCTTCAACTTTAAGCCCAACTCACCAGGCTGTGCAGTGCTGAGCAGAAGCGGTCCCGGCGGCACCAGGCAGACCGGAGCTCCCACCGCCCTCGTGCTGCCCATCACCAGCTCATACTATACTATACTATACTATCGTAGGATCTGCTTGGAGATTAAAGTTAAAGCCCAACTCACCTGGCTGTGCAGTGTTGAGCAGCAGTGGTCCCGGCGGCACCAGGCGGACCGGAGCTCCCACCGCCCTCGCGCTGCCCATCACCAGCTGGCCGGACTGGTCGTAGTACGCAGCCGGCGCCAGAACCTGGTACCCGGCTCCCAGCAGCCCAGGGGACACACCAGGGTGGGTGGCTGGGGGAGACAGGATAAAGGTCAGGGTATTTCATGGAGTTTTCATAGCCAGTTAAGTCTTGCCTGTTTATCATGGAGAGGTCACGTAAACATTGGCCCAGCTAAAGGAGCAGTTTGTCACCCAATTTGCACTGGTTATGGGGTTAAGCAGCAGGGCAAAGGGTTCAATAGCTGGGGTGAGGAATTTGGAAATGGTCTATCTTGTAAAACAGTTATTAAGTATTTCTGTAGCTATGTTATCTTCCTCGCCATTAAATCCTATCTGATGACTCAGCAAACTCTTTCAAATCAAATCAATCAGAGAGCCTCTTTAAAATCAATTGGACAATCAGACAGAGCCTTTGACACCAATTCACTGATCAATTAGCAGTCCTTTAAAATCTCATCAACCAATCAGCAAGCCCCTTAAAAATCAGGTACCTAATCAACCAATCATCAGGCTTTTAAAAACCAACCAATCACCAATTATATTTGAAATCAAATGACAACCAATCAGCAAGACTCACCCGGTAGAGCCTGCTGCAGGGCCTGTTGTTGTTGCTGTGGGGTCATGGCCTCCTGACCCTGCTGTTGGGGGGTCATAGGTCGCCCCTGGTTCCCGCGCACCTGGTAACACACGGAAAGATATGATGATGATCGAACAGAAATGTTATTGTTTCTTCTTCACTATACTGCGCTGCAAATCGGGCAGGTTGTCATAATACAGAAGTCTAGAGCAAAATTTTCACAGGCGTCCAGTCTAAAAGTGTGTACCGCTTTCCTCCATATTCACATACTTTTTTATACATATCTGTATAGTTAAATACCATTTGTTAAGTAACGGTGTCATGTTTATTATGTCTTTGTACTTCTAGCACGCAGTTTTGCTTAATGAACCACCGATTTGAAGGTGAATGAAGTTCAAGTTCACCATCTGAGGGTTCATGGGCTGTCCGGGCTGCTGTCCGGCAGCCTGCTGTTGCTGCTGTGCCTGCTGTTGCTGTTGGATGAGGCCAGAGGTCGCAGCCGTGGCCGGGTACACGCCCCACGGGTGGAGGTTGTACGCAGCGTACTGAGGGGGGACCACCGCCGGTGCTCCTGGGGTAGAAAAGTGTAGGAAAATGTTAACATGATAAAGACTGCTGTTGCTGTTGAATGAGGCCGGAGGTGGCCGTGTACACGCCCCACGGGTGGAGGTTGTACGCAGCGTACTGAGGGGGGACCACTGCTGGCGCCCCTGGTGTAGAAAAACATTAACACAATTAAGCCTTCTGATGGTTCCATCTTGGTAGCCCTAACACTTAACTCACCCTTTCTGTTTGAGATTTTCTTTCTTCACCTTATTTTTTCTTGTGCTGTGTTGTTGATTAGTTCTAGAAAGTTTGTATCATCTTTCTGATCAAGACCCAGAAGTGGACACTTTGTATAATTGCTAGGTTTTGGGCAATAAGAAAAAAATGCAATTTTTAGAAATGCAAAAGTTTGTGTAGTAAGTGTTCGCCTGAGGGATTTCGTTGCGCTTGTCTATAGAGAATGTTTGATAATCAAACTTAATTGGATTAATCATGTAAATGAGTTTTAACGACACAAGGATTGCAGATGAACAGATGTAAGCTAATGTCTCTCATAAGGATAGATATCCTCACTGGCAGTCAGGTCATCAGACCCATGATTAAATCATAGAGACATTGCAAAAAACTCAACTTATCACTACTACAGAGATTTGGTCTAAAAACACCTTAGCAATCAAAACTCTTAGTGTCTTTCACAACCTTAAGGTGGATGTTCAGCTTGGAGGTTGTAGAAAGGTGTAATCTCCAGGCAGATTTACTAGTGGCATAAAATTGTATCAAAGCTGGCTAAGGAGTACAGTTGGCCAAAGGGAGTCATCAGCCTCCGGTAGCCAAACATAGTCTCCAAGCAGACCCTACAGTGCCTTAGAAATAGTATCAAAGCTGGCAAGGCACCAGGGTCTGCCTCCAGTCGGGCTGATCAGACGCTATTAACATCTAATTGTTGCCTATCAAACTGTGCTTGCCGAGTAGGTGTTAATAATTTGCCCTCCCTGCCCGTGACGGCTCGTGTGCACCCCGGCTCAGCTATACACGGTCTCTCGGGAAGTCACGGCACGGTTCACATACGATGACCGTTACAGACAGATTTTTTAAATGCCGGCAACAATTGAGGCAAGAGTGCAACGTTTTTTCCGCGATGTCTAGGGATTCGAGGCGAGGAAAACACAACTCGATGCCATGTTAGCCAGTCTGAGAGGCGACGGACGTCTTTGTCGGCATCATTTTGCCACCAGAAAAGGGGAATCCCCGTGCTAACAATGTGTACCGCTTTGTGTTTTCAACCCAAACTTGCCATAACTGCTAGTCGGGAGCAAACATCTGGTCCTTGAGGCTTGACAGTTTTTGTTCGTATGAAATTACAAAATCGCAGAACAAAATAGGAATAAACTTTTTGGAGACAAAATAAAATGGCAGCGAACTTGGCGTGTTGTTGTTTTCTTTACCGCATCCAAACATTACATAGAGGGTTCTGATCCGGCAGCATGTTTTGAAACCTCATAACGTTAGTATGGTGTTGTTATATATGTATATTGAAAATTGTAGTTTGTATGGCATTATTTTCAGACTTCAAATCGATTTTAAACTAAATATTTTATATATTGTGGCACCCGTTCTGTTACGTTGCGATGCTGTCAAATTTTTCAACCCGGCGCCATTTGGCGCGAACCTCCCACTGACTTCGTCCAGTGTAAGTCGCTCGTAAAGTAATTAGCACTTGACAACAGGGTGGGGCAGCGACACCATTGTTGAATAGAAACGCTCCACCCTGTTTCAGTGCAGGCAGACCTCCGGTGCCCCTTTTGACTCCCTTAGCCAACTATCTCCCTTTGGCCGGCTATACTCCTTTGCCAGCTTTGATATTGTTTCCAAGGCACCGTAGGGTCTGCTTGGAGACTAGCCAAACACACTCCTAGGTGGGCTTCACTCCTCTGGCAGCTTTTGATACTATCTTATGCTACCGAAGGATCTGCTTAGAGATTAGAGAGGTTGTAAAGAGGTTGTACCCACCTGCGAGGGTTGCAGCAGCCAGCCCTGCTGCGTAAGGATCCTGCACAGGTGCTGCACTGATGATGTAGGGGTTCGGAGCAAACACTGTCGGGGCCAGCCCTAAACAACACAAGGAAAACAAAAATAAATACACAATTTGCTTATTTTCCTGAAAGTAGACACTGCTACTTATGAGGTGCTATAGGGACATTCAAATTATACAAGTTACGTTACAAGTGTACAAGAATGACAGGAATCGAACCCAAGACCTCTAGGTTCTGGATCAAATACGCTGCATTACACGACCCCAGATGCTACAACTATATACATGTACCCTGCACTCTACTATCATAACCAGAAGCGGTAGTCCCAAAGCCATTTGAGGCTGTAAGAGTAGTGGGTCGTTATATATCCACTGTGTTTTACACCTGGGTGAAGTGAAGAAAGTCTTACTAAGTGCATGACAAGATTCGAACCCAGGACCTCGAGGTTCTGGATCAAATACTGTAAATGCAGAAATGTTCGCGGTGGATTAATGTTTGCGGTTTTCGCGGTGACCACTTCACCGCGAACTTAAAACCACTGCGAAAATTTTCTATTATGGTATTAGACTGCGGTCTATGGTGTTACCGCGAAATTAAATCCACCGCGAACAGTCCTTTTTCCCGCTACCCTAAATTAAATCCCCGCGAACTTAAATGCATTTACAGTACTCAGCAGCTTCGTTACACAACCCCAGATGCTACTACTACATTGGTGAATAGTTTCATCAGGTTAGTATGTCAGAGACTCTTTTTACACAACCATTACTTTATTCTCACTGACATTTTGGTGACTGTCTGTCACCTTCTTCAGGGCAATTCTGACTGGTTCACATTGTACTACTACATCGGTCTACAAAATAAACAACAAACAAACAAACAAACAAACAACATACCCAGCTGCTGCTGCTGTGCTGCTGCCAGGGCGTACTGCTGCTGCTGGGCAGCCGTCAGCTGCTGGATGGTCAGCGGCTGCTGGCGGAACAGCTGCTGTCATTCAAGAATGTCACCTTCATTTAGTAAAGTCAAGGTCACACTGCACAACGCACACTGGTTAGTGGGGAGAGCCCATTTGAGTCAGAGGGGGAGGCAGGGTGGGAATTGAAGAACCAGTATCACTGGTCACTTGAAATTTTGGAATATTTTATTGCAAAATGCATTCATACAAAAAAAATGAACATATCTTACACAAGTGTACTAGGAAAGGGTGAATTGTGAAAGAAAATATTTTTATTGCATCTTTCTGTAGTTCTACTGACCAGTGTTACTCAGTTCTATCGAGAATCATGCAGTAGATATGAAGAATTCTATTGCAGTACGGCATGCAGGTCTAGGTGGTCTAAGGGGGAAAACTACAGTATCGGTGCAAGAATGCGTGTAAGAGCTACTTTTCTTGCATCATTAATGTAAAATACAGGGTGTGAAATTCAGACCTCAAAAAACGCTGTAATCATTTTACAATTTACAGTGCCAATCATTTGGTCTAACCTTATGAAGGTAAAACTTATTTGCCAACAAAGCTTTCGAAAGAAGCTAGCCTTCTGCTTATGTTAGGCCCTGTAGGTAAAATTGTACTGGATGAGTTATAAAATACAAATGCAGTTCCATTGTGGTATGTTGAAAGGAATGTTTCTTTTCTTTTTGAAACGCACAATCATTGAGACTGAGTCATTGCATCAGCGGTTCTGTTATGAGCCACAAACTCACTCCGTCAAGCTAGCTTTGAATCTTCCCACTTGGAAGTGTATCAGGGCTGCGAAAGGTTAACATTTTTTTTCTTTATTTCACATCCTGTATTTTAAGGATCATTTTCAAGATGCAAGAAAAAAAAGAAGATGCCAAAATTCCATTAAAGATGAGTACCTGCTGCTGGTCATACGCCACGAAGTTGCCCGGACTCTCCATATTTGGGCCCATCTGACCCGAGTAGTCGAACTGCAGGGGGTCAACCGTCACCGGCTCCAGGGGGTCAAGGGTCAGGTTGCCCGTCTGCTCGTTCAGTTCATCCATCATGGGTCGCGTCGTCTGCATCACCTGCTGGGGTCAAAGTTTCGTTTATTGTCAAATGTTAAACAAACAACACTGAACATAAGATCAACAGAAATCATGAGTCCGAGAGATCAAATTTGCATTTTTTTTACCAGACCTTTAGTTTTCATTTAAACTTCCCAAGAACCAGGTGAATGAAATAGGTTTGTTGACACCTTGGTTGCATTCTGGACAACCTGGGTAAACTGAAAGTTGTCTAGAGCAACCAGTGACCTAGAATTGCAGTACAACACAATCTCAAACTGACTGATACAATTTTATCTGACATACATTTTCAGACTTCCTGTTCAAAATACATCTTGGTCTTCGCTGCACACCCGGCAAACTTTTAGTTGTTCTGTTTTTCCGACTTACCAGGTAGTATGATATTTTGGGCTCTATTTTAGTCTTTCTGTTTCATATATTTTCAGCCATGGTTGCACACTGGACAACCAATTTGGTTGTTTTATTCCCGTACATACCTGGTTGTGTTGATTGGGTATGTTGGTAGGCATACTGCGAGGGATGAACTCGGCTGCCTGAGAAATGTGCACTTTGTTCTCCTCACTGGTGGGAGACGCCTGTCGACTCCCGGGGGTTCGACTGGGGAGCAAAAAGATGATGTTATGTTAAGAACAAGTATAAAGTATCACTCAAGTATTGTTTAATAGTTGCTGTGACCACTGCTGTAGAATGTGTGAGCCATTTGAAAAACTAGGCTAAAACAAAACACTACTTTACAAATGTCATCAAACATGGATGTTATGAAAGTTGCACTGCAAAACGAGCCTTATCTTTCATATCACATTTCTCACGCGGCGGCCATGATAGATCGAAGATGAGGTCAATGAGGCAAACAGACAAAACTTATTTCTAAAATCAGCTTCCATTGAGTTTTCACCCAAACCACACAAATTTTCACAATATAAGATCAAATAATAAATACTATAGCCGAAAGATATAGCAATTTAGAGTAGCGTAGACTGATCCCATAGTCTCTTAAGAGATGCAAAATAAAAACATAATAATGCAAATATTTGACGGACATGCAGCCATTCTCTCATTGGTCTATTTCCTAATTGCCAGGCTATCTTTGGTAGAACTGCTAATTATGATGGACAGTCTTTTGTTTGCCTCATTGAACTCGTTTTAGATCAATCATGGCCGCTGCGTGAGAAAGGTGTATACAGCAATCTTTTAACTCATTTCCATATCAATGAAGCAAGTGGAATATTTAGACAGTGTCCCTATAGATCTATTTCCATTTCAATGGACAGTAGCTCAAGTACACACAAACATTGTGTTTTTTTTCAGCAATTTTTTTACCCTAATCAGACTGGGCTTTTTTGGTACATTCTTCTCTAACTGTGGACATTCAATAGTGGTTACTTGAGCTTATTTGAGGATATTTTGGCTGTAACTGGCCCCTCCCCACAGAGTAGGCTGGCAGATGTTTTGCGGGCTGCTATAAGCGAGATTTAATCAGGCTATGTTCCTACCTGAACCCCTTGTCATCCTTGACTGCACCGTTGACTGTTCCAGGGTTGCCCTGAGCCTGCTCGTTACTCTCCTTGTCGTGCTTGTCGACTTTCCCGTCTCCGTCCTCCGTGACCTTGTCCTTCTTTCCTGCCTTCGTTCCGTCCACATCGTTCGCCATACTGCCGTCACCGCCTGTCTCCTGTGGGACATGACAACTTACTGTTAGTTGCGAAATATTGTTATGATACAATTTAAAACGGTACAAAAAAATGAAGCACACAACCAACAAGCTTTCTATTCGATCCTTTTCAACTCGTAATAACCCAAAGCCTCAACTGAGATAGGGACCAATACTGACTTCCAAGCAACTTTGACCCTTTGCTGAAGTCACCGTTCTGGTTTGCCAACTGAATTCTTTTGAACATAAACTCATTGGAAGGTAAAGCCCTTTTTTTTCTACCAGTACTACTGGAGGTTGCCAGAATTTTTGTCAGAACTAGACAATCAAGGTAGACAAGAAATGCACAAATGTAAAGGCAAATTCACATGTTTGGCAGACAGTTTAAGTACTAAAATTTCCCCCCACTATGATATGCACGTACCTTGCAACTGAATTCTTTTGAAATTTGAACTTGAATCAGTCAAGGTCAAGGTAACATACAAGGATACTTACAAATCCGACCTTCAGCCTGTTCATTCGCGAGTCGATCTCCTTCGACCCCGGCGACGACCCCAGCACATACTCCACCATGCTCACGCCCAGTCCGCTCGCCTCCGACGAGCGCGGCGACAACACGGAACCCACGTCGTTGCCGTGGAAACCGCCAAGCGACGCTCTTCGCTGCTGCACCATGATTGGTTGCGACACTGAGTGGTCTGCAAAGACATAGAAATAGTTTCATATCAAACATTAATGCTAATTTTTATCAACGTTTTTGTCAGCGCAGTTGAATCTATGGGCCCCTATGCTCTGATTTGTACTGTCTACCCTGTGATTTGAGCCCCTATGCTGCGTTTGTCAACCAGCGGGAGGGGCTTTTCTGTCGTTTTTAAACAAGGTAAAAGAATGTTGCCTTTGTGATGTACAATTTGGCCTTAATAACAGAGGAAATTACATTTCTGAGGGTTACAAAATTGTGAAGATTTTCAGGGGAAGGATATCCCTAAACCCCCTAAACTTTCCCGCTCACCACATGGCTTTGACGCGTTAGGATGCCCTCTACACTGTGAAATAATCATGATGAAAACCAGGCATTCTTTATGGACAAAAAAAATTATCATGCACCATCTCAAATATCACAGCATCTCAAATATGCCAAAAAGCAGTTACTCAAGCAACTGGATATGATTTTGGAAACGGTCAGACGTTTCAACTGGAATCCACTAGTTTTCGTCAGTGACAATGTTGCTTTTTGGCATATCTTACTACCTGGATGTCTAACCTACATTGAAGCATCTCAAATATTCTTGACAAATAATGTTTCAGAGATCAATAGAGGATTTCCCCACCTGACATGGATGTCTGTACGCTGCCCCACGTGCTCTCCCGCCATTGGTCGCCCAGAAAGATGCTCTTCGGTTCATCACCCGCTCCTTTCCCGCCCGTATCACCGTCACCGCCCACATCCCACAACTTTTTTGCTGACGGCACAATCTAGAGGGAAATGCAAAATATTAAATTAAATTTTGTGCTTTAAAATACATCTTTCTGTTTTGGTACCAAAATTGGTTGATGGTAAAACCTCTGTGACAAGAGAACAATACAGCGTGAATTCATATTGATCCTTGCTATGTATTTACATGTAGACATCTATCTTTGTGCATGATGTGTGTACTTCTGTACATTCATCTATTTTCGCAGAGGGAAAATGGCATTTTCATAGGTGTTTTAAACTAAGCTTTCACTAAAAGCTTAAAACACCTATGAAAATTTAAGACACATTGAATCTATTTTTGCATTACGAACCTGTTTTTGCACTTTCACCTAAAAGCTTTAGGTTTGTGCAAAAACAGATTCATAATGCAACAACAGATTTGATGTGTCTTGAATTTCCTGTTAATGCTTGCAGGCACTGTGAAAATAACACCACTGCAAATATTTTAAAATCTACAATGTTCTTGCTGTTTTCTGAATCCTTCAAGGAACCAACTGTTAGAAAAATGCCATGTAAAATTGATGTGTTGACAACACAGGTAAACCAATGCTTGAGTACCCAGGGCACCCAACACACTCCTAAATGCCATCATACCACCATGTCAAAACCATGCCCTTATAAGGTCATTTCTCAGCAGTGCTCATACACTAGACACAAAGACTCTAAGCCATCTTACAAGATGTTACAATACACTTATCTCTTGGCCTTCAAGACAGGGTTGTTTCTTTTAACGATTCTCTCAATTACCAGTATCAGCATCTAATAACTATGTGCATTTTTTTAATTACAGTAATAAAAAATTAATATACAAGATGGTCCCAGTCATAAGAATAAAGTCATTTCTTTCTAAAAGCCAATACAAAAGGGGACTACTCCAAATACATATTACAAGAAAATGCAGGAATTTTGTATTTGAGTGATCCTTACAATTTACATCAGTCATATATTGTAAATGCTTGATTCAAAGTGAATCTTCCACCACCGAAGGCAACAAATCCAAATACATATTACAATAAAATACAGGAATTTTGTACTGGAGTGATCCTTACAATTCACGTCACAGCCATATATTGTAAAAGCTTGATGCAAAGTGAATCTTCCACCACCGAAGGCTATCATAAACTCCCACAAAATGCAGACAGTACTCACACAGAATACCAACGACTGTGACATTGACAAAGCAAGTTCTGTCTAGACCGTATAGTTAAGAACTAACAGCAAATAACCACTTTAATAATTAAAAAGACTCTCAAATGTATTATCAAAATGCTTCTTTTCAAAGAATGACAAACAAGAGTGACTAAAATGGTCTATAATTGTGTAATACTGTTAGTAGCTTGTGCCGTAATTCAAAAGATTCTCTACTGAATTATCAAAATGCTCCATTTCAAAAAGAATGACCAACAGTAATGTAAAATAGCTTTCAATCCCAGCAGCAGTATAATCAAACAATGGATAGTGAGTGAGTATAACTGTGTAATATTGTTAGTAGCTCATGCCGTAATACAAGTAGCTTTACAGAAACAGTATCTACTTGCTGAAAAACACCTGTTTTCAAACATATATTGTCTTTCACAAACAGGATGTCTCCTGTCTCTTTGTGGGGTTTTAATTTTCATATCCAGTTGAACTGGACGGGCGATACCCTAACCTACCCAGGAATCTTCACCATATTTGGGAACAAAAACATGAAGATATTTTGTGACATCATATGATATGTAATACAAGTAATGGTACAGGGTGAGAACATATTGTGCACAAGGGCCTTGAAATGCATTTACTGTATAACCTGAAATGTTTGCGATTTTATTCCTGCAATGACCTCTCAATAGTAAAATTGTGACATTACGACTATGCTATTCCATTGTAATTTGTGATACTGGACTTCTATAGCATTGTACCGACCTCAAGACTAAAATCCCTTGTAATCTTTCTTCCAAAAGAATTCAGCTTCAGTAAAAAAAGAACTAAATTAAATAACAGTACTTTGTTACCTACAATACCCTGTTGTAATGTGCATTTGATTGACGCCTATTTGGTACAAAATATCCTTATACAAAACCACGATTATCCATTCTCATTTACATAACCATAAATATTGTAATCTTTGCTACAAACAACAAATCTAGTAATTTACCAGTTCCCCAAAATAAAGGCAAATCTGTATCTTATATATACCACATACAGTTCTTGTTATCTTTTTTAAGCCCTTAAAAAAGTTTTCCAACAGTCTTCTTGTCTGTATGAATTCTGCTACGGGGAAACTTGTCATTGAAAACACCTTGAGAATAGGTCCTCATGACCTTGAAAATCGAGTAAATACTAGCTGGCCTTTACAAGAAATGACCCTGAAAAAACACAAGCAGATGTTTTGAGGGAGGAACAAAGAACACATCAGAGTACAAACAGACTTGTGTTTGCTTTGAGTAGAAGAGGGACCTGAAAAAAAAATTCTGCTTGGGCAAGCTAGGAGCTTTTGGTTTGGGCTTGGATAGAAACTGGCTCGAAAGAATGCTTTGTTTGATTGGTCCAAATAACATGAGATGGCTCAAGGACTAAATAACATAAGAGATGGCTAAAGGACTCTTTTTTGGTCAGTTCTAAGGTAGGAGGGGTGCTGAAAAAAATACTCCAGGAAAGCAAGATAAAATGCTGTACAACAATATGTAAATCAGAATGACAATTCACTAAAACCAGTTCTAACAAATTGGACAGAACTAAAATGAATTTCACGACTATAAAACATGTATTTCTATAAATAGCTCTTTTCTTCTCCAATGCAAATTAACTCAATATACGACCAACATTACCATAAAAATGGACTACAAATAAATAACCTGGTCAGCAATTATCAAACAAAGGACCCCTCTACAAAGCAGTCTCTGACTGGGCCATTTTTACCCTAGGGAGTTTACAAACCAAAGCCACACACACAAACAAAATCCCCAAAAAGGAAGTCTAGTGGTTGCAATTTCTCTTTACAATGAACTAGTAATATACAAGAAAGGGCATTTTTATAGGCTAAATGAACAATATACACATCATATTCAGTCTTTCAGCAACAAAATGTTTGCCAAATTGTGTCATCCATTCAGCCCTGGGACATGCCAGACAGACAGAATTTTTCTTTTTTTCTTTTCTGTTGTCGTTTCTCTTCACAACGAACTGATGATATACAAGAAAGGACATTTTCATGGGCTACATGAACAATACACACATTGAATTTGGAATTTGAGCAAATAATCAACAACATTTTGGCCAAATTCTATCATCTATTTCAGTATTTGGCCCTGGGAGATTTCTAGACAGAGAGAATTTTTTGTCTTACCACGATACCACCCACCATTATTTCTGCTATTTCCTACAACACGGCCGCCACGTTTTCAGAGCTACACATCGAACCAAGTTACAATCCAACGTGGCTCGCTTGGTGACTCAATACCGAACGTCTGTACAGCACATCCAGCTCCCAACAGTTTATATATTACATCAACCTCCTGAATCACTGAGTCACGCCAGACACCCCCATCCTTTTATGCAAACGAGGGCCTGATGGGAATACTATGATGTGGCGTGGACACAGTTAGGTCATGCTGACTCACAATCCTGCAAGCTGATTGGATAATCAATGTCCCAAACAACAAGGTCGTACCATCCAAAATGGAGGAGGGGGTGGGGAAATGGGTTAGTTACATCTAGTCATTATCTTGCACCATGTGTTAATAGTTAATGGAAAAATATTACACTATAACAACGAGGTGGCGGTTTTGTATTTTTCAAATAAATGAAGCCTGCTTTGAAAAGCAATCCCAGCAAGGTCATGTTATTTCCTAAAACTATCTTTTTTTTATTATCTATGGTACATAAACGTCTAAGTCTAACCATTCTAAAATTGAACTGAAAATAATCAAACAGACATCCTTGTAAAGGAAAATATAATGAAATTGAACATTCCAAAATAATGTGTGTAGAAAAATAACTAGGGTTAAAATGCTGGATGGCACAGTTATGCCAAGTGAAACTGGGTGAAAAACTGTTATCATTATAAAATATTCAGTGCGGAACAAAGCAGGCTCGCTTTACCGATAGCCAGAAAGATAACCCCAATACACATCAACCCATTTATACACGACTCAACTACCCCATGGGGGGCTTCAGACAAGGGTTGGTATCACTTTTATTACCAAAGATGGTCACACAAAAAGATGAAGTTATCAATTTCAGAAGAGAAGTCTATCAAATCTGACATTTCTCATAGAACTATGACAAAATAAACCATTTACCCATGTTTGAACCAAATTTACTATCTTTCCTGGACAAAAATCACTGACAGTGAATCTTGGATCAAATTTTTAACCTCAACTTTTGTGTACAGAAGACCAAGAAACAACTAATTTTGCAGGCAGGGCCATAGTATATAATGAGACAATTTCACACTACTGTGGAGCTGTCTACATGAACCGCTTTGTATATTCAAACCCTGACAATTAACTAGAACAATATATCATAACTTATCTTTCAATTACATCTGAATGTAGCAACCTTTTCGCTCATTCTGGGTTGTGTGTAACATACTTATAAGTCAGCAATATCATTGCACAGCTTCTACATGCAGTGTTCGAAATACCCATCTGCAATCTGCAATTTGCAGAAGGATTGTCAAGATTGCAGAAGAAAAATTAAACAATCTGCAATCTTGCAGAATGAAAAAATCAGGATTGGAATTGAATGGTTCTTATATGTTAGCAAACAGGTATGTGTTTGCAGAAAATATTTTCAAATTGCAGAAGAAAATTTTGACAATCTGCAATATTGCAGAACACCGGAAAAATGCATTTCGACCACTGAGTCATGTAATAATTATTTTCAGTCAAATCTATTCATTTCTAATTCACTTGTTCGGACAAAAAGAGACAACATAGTAAATACAAGGGACATAAACAACTAACTGTATTCTACAGAATTTAAGTAGGGTAGTACACTGAGATAATGATTTCCTAATATCAATTGGCCAATGTTTCTTCTAGTGACTAAAATTCCTTTGTGTCGGACACATTTCTAATCATTCTAAAATCACATTTCTACATATCGCCAACAAAAACGGTACTTCAAGTCAACATAAAGGCCATTATAATCATTTGTTTACCAGATTTACCTACCTTTATTCAATCTATTCTGCATCATTAAGGTACAATTCAATCTAAAATACATCATCACTCATTTTGAGTAATCTGAATAATAATACATTACTTTATGGAATCATAAGAGATTTACATATTTCAGACAACAAGAAAATATCAAATATCAAAGCAAGTTTTCAAGCACACAGTAACATCCACCCATTTTTTAGCATATGGGAAAAATATGTTTTTCTAATTTTTAAGTCATCCAATATGTCAATTACTAAACCTGTATTGATTATGCAAATCTAAATTCGCCTGTAATATTGGCGAAATTCCCCTGGATCCATTAACCATCAGTCTAAGGTCTCGGGTGGTGTAATTAGGCATCCAAACACAATTAACATTCCTTAGCTGAGAGATTATTAAATCTTTTACCGATCAAGTTAAGGGACTGAAATTGTTCTAGGTTAGCCATGAATACAACACACTATCAGATTATCATACAAGCATGGACACCACAAAAAATGTATTTGTGCAAATAAAAGGTCTTAAATGACAAAGTTGAAAGCAAAATTTAAAAAATTCTATTTTACTACTGTAAATCTTGAAATATTTTCTTTTTACCGTGACCTCTTATTCAAGGCTGTTGTGAATTCCATGAACATACATATGTACGTCATGTCTTTAATTGAAATGATGAATAGCAAAATATCACAAAATTCTCCTTCCCTGACACCTATTGAAAAATCAAACCCTTACAAATTTGCATCAATTTGCAGGTGTATACATAAACGTACATAAACTAAAATCTGTTTTGGTTCTTGCCTTCTGCATAATTCTATGCAAACCAAACAATTTACAAATTTTACTTTAGATTAGAAACTTCCATTATAAACAGAGGGACTTGGCTCATGTATTGACTTCTGTGAACTAGATCAGGAGACGTTATTTGCCCTTGTCAGTTGAGGGTTGCTGGACTTGAACCCTGCCTAAGGTCAGCATACTTTTCACTTACAAAATTGCTCCAAAAATCAATACCATATATGGGCATATGCTAAACCATCCAAACCACCAATCTTGGAAAGAACAGATATATTTTATCAAAAATGGTGTGAGTACATACTGCTTTCTCTGCTTAGCACTCAGCACTTGTGAGAAAGAGTATGGTAGTTCAACACACACCACAACAAGTGGACCAAGCTAGATTCATGTGTGCTGTTCTCATCTACAAGGAAAAATGAAGTTTGCTTTGGTGTTTTTGTTTATGCTTTCTCTGCTTAGCACTCAGCACTTGTGAGAAAGAGTATGGTAGTTCAACACACACCACAACAAGTGGACAAAGCTAGATTCATGTGTGCCGTTCTCAGCTAGAACTCTTTCTCTGCTTAGCACTCAACAGAGAAAGAGTATGGTAGTTGAGCACAGACCACTACCAGTGGACATAGCTAGATTGTTGTTATGCTAAACAGCTTTCACAACTGTGTGACCAGTGACCAAAAGGAGTTTTAAGTATTTTTACTTTGAGAAGTTTGACAGGCAACAACCATTTGAAAACCTTGGCAAACCACGAACTGTCCTTGCAAACCATAAAATGTCCTTCAAATGTTTCAACCACCACCCTGAATGTAGATCTCAAAGCTTAGACTAAAAAACAAGGCCAAGTTACGCACAAATAAGGCAAACCTACCACTACCATAAACCACCACCCTAACACTTTTCACAGATGTGTAACACACAGTAACAACACCAAATACCACATGGCGCACGTATCCATTGGCCTTATACAACTCTAGCATGGCCAAAACAAGTGGTGGGGAGACTCTGACAAGGTGAAGCCAATGTTTGCACAGGGAGATTACTTTCAAGGTCATACCGTAGATCGTTTTATCTTTGCTAGGACTTCTTTTGGCAATGGAAGGTTTTGGAGTTGAAACATAGTAGTGAGACAGCGCATGTGTACACTATGACAAGCTCTCACCGCAAACTCTTGCTGCATGCGTTAAATCACCGCAAATATTTCACAATCTATCTACAAGGAAATCACAGATTATCACACGATTCATTATGTCCAAAACATGGATAAAACTTTTCTTGTTCTTTTTTAAAATGCAGTCAATGACCAATGTAAATTCGTATTCAAGTCCATTGTTCAAACATACAGCTGAAAAATTGCCAGAAAATGTTCTAGAGAAGAGAAGTTGAGTGACATCTTGGCTAAGATCCATAGATCATAATAACAGACATGTGTGTAACATATAAAACAGTTTCTTTCCCTGAATACAGATTTTGTCCAAACATCTTTGATATATATTTGTGAGCACGGACATAAAATATAGTGAATGCAACTGTCACTTAAAAAAGAACTAGATGCAAACATCAAACAAACAAATTTGCACATGTCTTCCTTAGATAAAAGAAAGACAATTTTCAACTTTTGTATTTGGCCATTTGCTTATGTTTTCATGTGAACATTAGTAATTTTTTACATACTCTTTCACTATAGTAATACTTCTTTAAATCACAGCCCTAACTAAAATGTACAGATATATATTTTTAGCTGTTGTTTTGACAAATAATCCTGATTCAAGTCTACAACATGTCACATAGACAATACCAGTCTTGGTCTGAATGGCTACTTCCAGATTATTCTATTAGAACTTTCCTAAAGAAGTGTGTAAAATTGGCAGCCCACATCTGGTTAAGCCTTTCACAGTAGAGTAAATTTGATTTGTTTCACAGATAAGGGAGCAGGGGAATCAGATCATACTGACAAAAGGTGTGGGGGTTATGGGGTAAGCTTGTCACTCTGCCAAGTTAGGCACTGTTAGTGTTAGCTGTTCTACAAATAGTCTTTCTCAAATCCACTGTAGCAAAATCAAACCCTTACATCGATAGATAGTTGGTTTATTCAATATCATGATTAAAAACGTAAAATCAGATCATACTGACAATAGGTGTGGGGGTTATGGAGTAAGCTTGTCACTCTGCCAAGTTAGGCACTGTTAGCTATTCTACAAATAGTCTTTCTCAAATCCACTGTAGCAAAATCAAACACTTACATCGATAGATAGCTGGTTAATTCATTCGATATCACGATTAAAACCGCATAATTGTAGCCCTAGGGCTAAATTGTAAATGTATGATACACACTAAAACGTTTGTAATACGAGAACTGTTACATTTTGTACTTAAATCCTATCATGGCATTTGCACATAGCTTTGTTGTTCACAATGCGTTCAGGAGCTGCATACAATATGGTAGGTTAGTGTTCATGAAACTGGAAGTTCATGATACAACGATACAGGTTAAATATAAATGGAAGAGCTATCCTAACAAAACCTTCAACTGTAACACATTTTAGTCAACACAAAACTGCTTGAAATAAACTTTAAAAAATTCAACGCTCTAAAATCTTCATATGGAAAAATTAAGGGATAATTTTTCTGTAACACATTTTTCACAATTTAGGGAAGATCTATGTTACAAACACTCAATATTTAAGCCAGATGTTGTTTCAAACAGCACATGTGAAGCAAACATCCAGTACAAATGTAGGGCTTTTAACTTTGTGTTAAAAACATTTAGAAAACAAAGGTTTGAATTTCAACTTTATATCTTTGCAGCTTTCTAGGGACAGCAAATATTTCTACACGCTGACTTTTAAAGTACATAGCGTGGACGCTGAAATATGAAGTACCACTGAAGACCATCTAGATCGCAATCTCTGGTCTTTTATAGACTTGAGAATGGACCCATAAAGGACCATTGGCAGACAAAACAGGGTAATATGGGCAAGATTTACTGCGTGTAATACCATGGGGTATGTCAAAGAATCTGTGTACCAAAACCATATATTGATTTAAGTTAGGAGGGACTTAATTTTGTGGAAGGTTGTGTTTTTTGTTTGCGGTTGAAACTACTAACGCGACTGAATTGCTACTGGCAAGAGGTTGCTGCAAAAACTGTGTACATAAATCCATGCATAAACTGTAATATTTTACTGTGAAATATGAATATTTTTCTTGAATTCTTCTGAAAGCTGGAACATATTTAGCTCATGTACACCTCACTGGTTTGAGTTCTGTGTTTTTGGCATACCTAGTAAAAATTGAGTGATAAATTCCTAGGCTCAAAATATTGGGGACATGTGTACTCTTGTGCCTAAAGGTGACAAAAAAATTGTTTAACGTCAGTTTTTCAGATCTTAGCTTTCAAAGGAAGCATTAACGTTTGCAATCATTTTTCCCTAAAATTCTACGAAACTCCATGTTTGTCACCCAAAATGTTTCAGTGCACTTTCCCAAAAATGAATTTCAACCCAGGAAATCCCACAGGGATGTATCAAACATGGGACTAGACCTACAAATGGTGTTATAAATGTCACATCATTGACAGGAGTGGTCAGCATTAAGGGACGTTTGTTACAAGCTGATTCTACAATTGTTGACATGAAAAGCCAGGCAAGTTGTATTAATGGGAAAAAATCTGGCTTCGAATTGTAAGACATGGGACTTAAACTTTCATTCACAAAACCACACACACGTGAACAAAAGACTAACACTTTATACAACTAAAAATCCTCAACTATTCACAACTATTCACTACTTTTTCCCTTTCATGCGCTCTGTCTTGCACTGCATGCTACTATGGCTATTTATACTGCAAATAGACATGTGCACTCTTGATGTATACTGTGCCATTAAATTCAACAAGTGATACAAAAACTACTATACAAAAACTAAAAAAAATACAGTATTAGGTTGTAACAAATGAAGGTCCTTTTCTACAATGTGTATATTTTGGGGAATGTTGAAATTTTGTACAAGACAACCCATCCCCTTCACCCATATAAAATGGTACACAAACAAAAACAAGATATATGGCACAAGAAAGCTTTGAAATACCCAACATCGCATCATCACATACAGATGAACACTGTTGTTATGACATTATGATATCTGTGTATAAATCCTCGAGAGATCTTTGGTACAAAAGGACAGATGAAACATACTAAGCTTCAAAATCCTCCTACAAGCCCGGACTGATAATAAATCTGACTATCACCACGTGTGAGGATTGGTACAACGTGCAAAAAGTCACATCACTGATACAAGGATTAAAATATACCATACCATTTCTGGGTTGGTTTTGGGTTGTACTTTCTGTAAAATTGTTTGAAGGAGCTCAAAACAATACAGCAAAAGCAGGGTTTGCATTTTTGTTTCAACACACAAAAATACTTTTCTTTCAGTCTGAGACAGTGACACACTTTTAGCAATATCTATAAGTTATGACTTTTCACATAGCATGATGAAAGACCAACTGACCATCAAATAATTAGGGATATTCTAAGAAATATGTTAAAATAACAGTTTAAACACTTTCAGATCACAAAGCGTGCAGCAAATATAACAACGCTAATGAGCTTGTTATCACCTATATCCCACGATAACACTTATACCATTGGTATAACGCAAGTGATATCACAACAATCTACGTAACATATATAAAGATTATATAGTTAATATTCTCGAAATCACAGCACACTTACTACTATGTAATGTAACATTTAGAACATATGTAGGACATTCTTTTTCAAATTGTTCCTTTTTCTTAAACAAAGTGTCTTTTGAAAAAAAAAGCATTTTTTCACCGCATGTTGTCCCTCATAATGGGTGCTACAATAACAAAGCTGGACCCTCATAATTATGCATGAGGCATTCAACAACAAGAAAAGAATCAGTTCCCCCCCATACAAACAATGCAGTCTGACCAAAACAATAGCCAATATTTCAAAAACAATATGCAGAATTTTTCTAAGAGTAATATAATAAACGCTATGAGAAGTATTTGCAACGCAGCGGCGTTTGAAACAGTGTAGCGGTTTGCTGTGTACAAGAATATGTAACAAAGACAGAAAATTGTGACAAAGAAAAGGATATTTCCGTTCTTACCTCGCTCATGTCTCTCGCTCCTTCCAAACTCAACGCTTCAAATTCGCTGTTCATGTGTGCCATTCTCATCTAAAAGGAAAAACAAAGCTTGCTTTAGTATTTTTGTTTGTGAGGAAGGGCGTTAGAGTGGATACAATTTAGGGTGGGGTGGGCGCGCGAGTATGTACCAAACAAAAACGGCCATTTTTTGCACACACAAAAAGAAACGGGTTGGAAAAAACAGGTTTGTGCCTACCTGGTCTCCGATTCCGTCGTCTCCGATAGCCCAGCGGGGTTTTCTGTAGCCTCCGCCGGCACCGTCCAGCTCGCCCGGCTGCCGCTGGAAGAAATATCCCACCATAGCATCGTCCTGGGACCGACTGGGGAGGTTGGTCGGACCTGGTCCTCCCGCTCCGCCGCCCTGAGCTGACCCCGTCCCGTGCCCTCCCGTATTCATGGCGCTTACACTCCCCTGCTGGCCTTTCGACGCGTGTATGCTTTCCCAAGCGCCTTCATGCATGCCGAGGACACATGGAATACTCATTCCACGCTATCTACGGGCGAGAAAAGGAAGACAACTTTCAGCTCGGCAAGGAGAAGCCATTCTTTGAAAAAATAAATATGCATTACTCGACAACAACGACGAGCTTGCCTCTAAACAAGGCCTTGTTACGCGTCACACGTACGTCGTTACTACACAATATACACATCAGAATGTAGCTTAGATATTCATATTTCATAATATCGCGATGATTCTTGTTATTGTTTTGTTTACGTACCGTGATGGCACAGGATGGCAGCCCCTCTTCGTTCCTTCTTTAGTTCATCGCGTCGGACATCTTGCTAGCGCAGGGCATTGTGGGTGCCATGTGCCGAGCGCCTGTGGGTATGACGTCATCCCCAGGGATTTGCGAGGCGAAGCCAAATCTGAAATTTGTAGCTTGGAAACAGAATTTCTGTCGTAAATTGAGAATTATGATTAGAAAGGAAGATTGATTAAGGTTGAATCATCATTTCTATCATTAAAAAGTAATTCAGCGCAATTTTTTCCTACAATAACACCTTTTAATGGAAAGGGACATGATCGACATCAACAAAAAATTAGTAAATTTATATTTATTTTACGATATTGCAATTTATAACTGATTGGGGACGATATGTATAATTAAAGAGATCTGGTTAATGTCGATGCTTACAGTGTTTTTTTTATTAGTTCCTCACGTACATATGGGAATGTTTCTTGTCGCACGTACGCCGTTTTATATGACAGGTTTGATATGAAAATGGTCTGAAATGGTTTATGTCTTGAAGCAGTTTGTTTGATATGAACTGGTTTCTGTCTGGAAGTTATCATTGCTATTAACTCATATTCCCCATTCATATTTTGTTCAAACCTTCCAAATGTTTCCTAGTATTTGCTCGGAGTCACAACTTGAAAGAGGCTCAGCACATCAAAGTATGAAGCAAATTTTGAAATGTTATAAAAATCATTGTTTCATTGTTTCGCCTGTAGCTTTTTTTTTTCGAAAGTTGGAAAAATCAAAATAAGTTGTCAAATGCCAAGACTGAACTAGAAAAATATTTAGAAAGGAAGCTCTAAACATCCTTTTTATAAGCGAGGGCTTCACAATTCAAACCGCAAATCAGCAATTTGTTTACAGCCTACCTTTAGGAGGCAAAGGTATACGGTAAGCCGATTTTGCAGAACAATCAAATTTCATGCAGCAATATTTTATCCTTCTCTTATTCGATGATTACAATTACAATTGCAATATGATAACAATTCTCTCTCCGATGCAAGTATGCTTGTAACGTTTGAACATCTTTGAAATTTGTGCAAAGAGTTTTTATTTTTCACTAGCAGTACGACATGCAACGATGCAAAATATCAATTCTAATATCAAGTATAGCGGCCTTCCGTTTAGACTTGTTAACCTCCTTTATGCACTCCCTGGTATCGCAAGAACGCAGACGTAATCAAAAGTTTGTGCAACAAATTGAGTGACGGAAATGGTTTAGATTCCATGTGAGCATTTCCGAGTCTTACGCCCACCAGTTCAAAGTAACGCGCCGAGGGAGCATGAATATTTTTTTCGCAGATAAATCTATCTGCTACTGCTGTGGTAATTTGCCTGCACTATGATATCGCCCAAACGTCATGGCTCAGTTTGGGGTGCAAGAGTGGTTCCTAGCGTCCAGAAAAAGTACTGCAGTTAGGAAAGTGCTGTAGCTAATCAATTTTTGTCAGGTTTGGTTTGCGTTGATCTTCGCTATGAAATTACAATAGTGATATTTGTGCGTAACCAATTGATATGCGAACACAATACATGGATTTTGGAATGGAAAATGAATTACATCCAGTAAATTGACAATAAATTTTGATTCTAAATCCAATCTAAATATCTTTAGCATATAATGTACAGATTGTTAAGCGCATTTTCTCTGTAGACTTTGCGCTGAGCTGAGCAAGAAAATCTTTCTTTGAACAACTTTTGTTGACATCCATTCGGAGACAGTGCAGGTGAGACCTCTAGTGACTTTTGTCATTATTGCAGGTCCTCACAGGAATTACCTGCAGTAATGCAGTAATGATTACATCCGTCACGGGGCGCTTCTAAACCTCTCGCTTATTCCCGCGAGAGCTGGATATGCAAATGAGTTGTTTGGGCGTATCGCCATGACAGCAGCCGACGCCAAGCACAAATAAAACACTACACGTTTACTTGTGTTTCCATTCATTTCCAAGGATCTCTTTTGCCCGGACCTCCCGTTTTTGTACCTAGAGAATTCAGAAATACATTTCAGGATGAGTTCGCTGCCTTTTCTGCCGGGAAACAGCTTCACCGACCCCACGGTAAGTGATTTTTAAACCGCTGAAGGATTCGAACTACAGAATTTTTCATCGGTTCGCGAAATTTCTCTCCGAGTTTGTCTAAAGGACCTTTAAGAGATTTACATTTAAGCAGTCTGCAGCTAGCTTATTGGGGAAACTTGATATTTTGTTACTAGGGATATATTTGTGCCTTTGAATAGATAGCAAATTTTCGCTTTTTATTGCGATTTTGGCCATTGTTTACAAGATTTTCAAGCAAATTCTGTGCAATTAAAAACTAGAGGGTGGGGAGGGTTTTACAGATGTCATATCCCGGTGCTTGCAAACAATATCAACAGTAACCATAACAAGGTAAAATAATCATAACCATGTTCTTAAAATCGTCACTACAGATCCGACCCGTTTTCTTTTATTATCATATGGCCATTTTAAAGAACCCGTTTAGAACAACAATTTGTCAATTTTTTCAGAAAAATCACAAACCTCAAAAATGAAATGAACAGACGTGATTTCCAACTATGCATGTCACTCAAAAGAAGAGGAAAAAATTATTTTACATAACAAAAGTGCTAAAGGTGTATTTTTGTCCCAAACATTTTCTGCTGTTCTAAAATATTCTTTCTAATATTTTTAATTCTGTCCTTTAGACATAGAAATATCAGAGTACAAATATGTCTACCTCAATATTTTGTGGCTAATATATTTTATATATGTCAAGATTTGCACCTACTGATGAGACAAATTTCTTCTTTATTTCCAGAAAACCAAGTTCCATCTGTGCCACTCGCTGAACTACAAAAATGGCTACTCCGTTCCCGCCGCGTATCCAACCGTTGGAATCGGAGGGGAGCCCCTAAAGGTCAACCAGCTGTCAGAGGCCGAGCTGGATAGTCTGGCCAATCAGAAACCTACGCTGACATACGGACAAGCACAGCCGCAACCGCCAGAGGATTTCATTCCCGCGCACAAGGCCTTCGACAAAAAGGTGAAATTAATGTTTCATTGTGGTCGTTAGTATGATATTTGTCTGTTACACATACAGTCAAACCTAATACAAGTGACCTCCTGGACAATGTAACCACTTTGCCTTTGACAAAAAGGTGAAATTAACGTTTCATTGTGTTATTTCCTATTTGATATTTGTATGGTCAAACCTGTACAAGTGACCACCTCTACATAAGGACCACCTTGGCCGATGTGACCACTTATATTGGTTGCCCTTTGGACTTTTTCCATTGACACATTGAAGATACGACTCTGTAGTGGCCGTCGGTCCACATAAACCAGATTTTAACAGTATTCTGTATGGTCTTCTTGGGCAATTCTGTACATGGATCATAGCCTGAGTACCACCCCCTATAAATGACTGCTAGCTCAATCCTTTTGCTTGCTAACCACAGAAAGGATTGAGCCAACGGTCACTATGGAGGATGGTACTCAGACTACATGAATGTCTTTTTCCAACAGTGGTTATAAACTAGTTTTGGAAATGAAAAATAAAAACATATCCCAACCCACCATAGTAAAGAGGACAGATGTTTTGTACAGTATATACAGGCTCAATGAACCTAGAAAATGTCTAGTGGTTACCCATGCCACTTTAGGATCGCACGGTCATGGGTTCTAATCCTTGACTGGCCATCAGAGCTTGGAACCCAATGATGTGTGTGGTGTTGGTAGGAGTAAGGACTAGAGTGCTTCAGAGGAGTGTTGTGATTGTGGAGAGCCACACCATTTAGCTTGTTTGGACAGTAATTTTTATCTGAGTTAGACAAAAACTTAATTTTACAGCAGCAGGAATAAGTTTTTGCAGTGATTGAAGTTGAACTTAGCATCTGAAACAGCCATAGTAACACATTGATTATAAAGGCAAGACACTGCAAAGTAAACAACATGAAACCACTCAAATACTTTTTTTAATGGCTCCGAAAATCCTAGTGCCTAAAACTTAATCATCCACTCTTTCTCTTTAGAAGTCCAGTCTCAGGAGACCATCTGTGCCCCTCTTGAAGTTTGACTACTGACGTGGCTCCTGATATGACTCAACTGTCCACTGCATGATCTGCTTACTCTGTTACACAATGTCATGTAGTACATAATGGGTTGTCCAAAAAATTGTGTGTAACAGTGGGGTTCAAGGACTGCTAGAACTGACCATGCCAAATGGCTTTCAGCCCATCGGCGCAATGGTTTAGCGTCTGGGATTGCGATCTTGTGGCCCGAATTTGGCACAGGTTGAAATCCAGGGAGTCAGAATATTGTTTCTTTCTGTTTCTATACCTTTCTTACATTGTGCGCAAAAAATGAAGATTCTAACCCCCGTGTGTCCCTGTCCCAGGTGCTGATGTTCAAGGCGTACTACAAGCAGACCGTGCACGAGTCCCCCAACGAGCACTACCGCATCCGCCCCGTCAACATCTACTACTACCTGGAGGATGACAGCATCTCGGTGGTGGAACCTGTGGTGGAGAACTCTGGGATGCCTCAGGTAGGGGGCCGCTCACTATTATTATGGGGCGGAGGATCTAGATTCAATCTGAAACTTGAACTAGTAGATACCCCACAATACTATTCGTCTCCAAAAAGTGATGACCATTCAGAAGATCCGCGGTTAGGATTCAGTCGGAGAACTTCTCAGAGAAAAAATGTCATGGTCTTAAAGTTGCGAACTTGTCTTTTTTATTGCATAGAGGCAACAAAAATGATCAGTTCCCATTTTAGAAAGCATCCATGAATACTCTGTTCTAAAAATTGAAAAACATAATCATGCAAGTTGAAAAGTTACTGTTAGGTGACTGTGTAATCTTAACGTAAATGTTACTCTTAACACTGTTAGGTAAAATATTGTAATCTCTGTCCCAGAGCTCTCTAAACCTCCACCTTCTCCTTCCCAGGGTAAGCTGATCAAGCGTCAGCGTCTGCCGAAAGACGACCAGGGCAGCCACTGGCATTGGAAGGACCTGAACATGTCCATGAACGTCACCTTCTACGGGAAGGTCTTCCACATCGTGGACTGCGACAAGTTCACGCAGGACTACCTCGAGAGCGAGGGAATCGAGCTGAACGGTCCGTCCAGCATGCCTGCCGATCCGTATAACCACCATCGCGTGGAGTCGGCGAAACTCCAGATGTTCAAGACTCCGTCAGACTTCGACAAACTGAAGCAGTTCCTCACAATGGACAGGAAGGTGTGTAGAAGTTGAAAAAGTTTAAGTTGTCAAATATTTAAAATGCTGTCTTTTGTTTGGACAACTTGAATCATGATTGACATCTGCACATGAGAAACTTTTGCCCAATCAGGTACAAATGTATGATTGTAAAGAAAGGTTGATTCGGAGAAACAGATTCTGTAATGATTTTTCAAGAAAAGCATTCTTGGTGTGTTGAGACAACTTGGATTGCATTTTCCAGACTGTGATGTTTTCCAATTATAATAAAGATAAACAAACTGTATGGTTATCAGAACATCATTTCTTAATTTAAGTTGATATATGTTTCCTTTTAGGACTAAGTGCATCAAGGGAAAAATGAGGGTAGGTGAAATATCTTTAAGGAAAGACAAAAGAATAAAAAGGCACTGAATTTACATCATTGTCTCTTATTTCAGGTCTTGCGTTTCTACTGTGTTTGGGACGACCGTGACCAGATGTTTGGGGAGATGCGCCCGTTCGTTCTGCACTACTACCTCGTGGACGATACCGTGGAGGTCCGCGAGGTTCGCACGCCAAACAGCGGGCGCGACCCGTTCCCCGTGCTGATCGGTCGCCACAAGCTGCCCAAGAACAGGGACAACGTTGAATGTAAGTCTCTTCTAAAGGTCATAGGGTTAAAGGTCAACTAATCAGGTTACAGCCAACTACAATTTCAGATTGTTATTTTAATGATTGTTATTTTAATGCTCGTACTTACCCATAGAAAATCATTCTAAAAAATGTTTAAAATCTATCCATAATGTGTTGAAACTGAATTTTTTAGTGATTAGTGATTAGCTCAGACTACAATTATAGTCTCTTGCCAAATGTTAAGGTAGTCGTACCTGGCAGTGACAAAATTTTGGCCTCTTTTAATGGCAATGAAGTGCACAAATGTCAAGTAATTCAAATCTGTATTAAGTCAGAATTTCACTCAGAAATAGACAAAAAATTCAAATTTCATGTTTCTAGCCTCTTTCCCCGCCGTCGTCATGGAGCTTTCGGAACATGAGATCAAGGACTGGTTCACGCCGGCCGACCTCGACATCGGGAAGACGGTGTACGTCTACGGGCGCCGCTTCCTCCTGTACGACTGTGATGACTTCACACGTGCGTACTACGCACACCGACTGGGCAGGGGCATGGGGTCTGTGGATGTCAACCAGCCGCATCCTGAGCTGCCCAAAATGGTGGGTGCAACGTTTTCATGTTAGCTAAAGCCAAGATGCTCTGTCCTATAATATTTTATAAATCATAATAGTCTTTGCTCCAACCAACAGGTTCTCTTTAAGTTTGTAATGCTAAAAAAATTCACAAATTTATCACTTTTTAGCTATACCTTATTGTTCATTACTGTCCAATACTGTGTGTTTAACTGTTCATTACTGTGAATTGCCAAACATTACTGTACATTACAGTAACTTTTCATCAGTCACAAAATTAGTCAGATAAAAGATGCGATTCAAATGCAAGAAAAAGTATCATAAAGTTTTTCCAAACAATCTCCAGATTTTCTGGGATATCTAGAGATCGTTAAAAAAATCTCTAGATTTCTCAATTTTCAATTACGTATAATCCGTACCATGGCGTGGGAGCTTTTATTATTCTGAATTGGCACTATCAGTATCCTCCAAAAATAAAGGTGCAGTACAGACCATTATAACTTTCTGACTTAAAACCAATTCAGGATCACCCCCTGACTGTGTAACTGTGTTGTTTTACAGGAGATTCCCCCGTACAATGGTTTTGGCTCCATGGAGGACTCCATGCAGAACTGCCTGTCTCTGATCCCTACTGTGTGTGTTGTTTTACAGGAGATCCCCCCGTACAATGGTTTTGGATCCATGGAGGACTCCATGCAGAACTGCCTGTCTCTGATCCCTACTGTGTTGTTTTACAGGAGATCCCTCCGTACAATGGTTTTGGCTCCATGGAGGACTCCATGCAGAACTGCCTGTCTCTGATCCCTACTGTGTTGTTTTACAGGAGATTCCCCCGTACAATGGTTTTGGCTCCATGGAGGACTCCATGCAGAACTGCCTGTCTCTGATCCCTACTGTGTTGTTTTACAGGAGATTCCCCTGTACAATGGTTTTGGCTCCATGGAGGACTCCATGCAGAACTGCCTGTCTCTGATCCCGCAGCCACCCAAGAAGGACTACATCAAGATGATGGAGAACGACCACAAGATCCTCAGATTTGAGGCAACCATGGTGAGAAAACTCAAAGAATAACTAGAAGTACAACATTTTTGACAAAAATGCAGGATGTTTCCAAGGGGAATCTGGAGAAAAGAAAAGAAATTGTCAGAAAAGAAACAAAAAAGACTATTGTCAAATGTGCAATGCCCTGTACGCAAGCAGACCCAAAGAACCCAGAAGAAGAAAAGCTGAGGAAAAATCTAACTTTTGCAGAGTATCCAAAGATCATTTTAGCAGGAATTTAGAGGCTTATTTGAACACCTTGTTTTAACGTAAAAGTATTATTTTATCATAATTGTGTTAAAATGTACACTTTGATGAGCAGATTTAAAAAAACAAAAACAATGATTTTGATAAAAAAACATTTCCAGGATATCATTAGCATTGTGCATTGATTTCACAGCTTGATTCAATTATTTCAACATCTGTCCTTGGTGCTGAAAAAGCATTTTGTAACTTTGAAACTAAGGGATACTTTTAAGATCTAAATAGTGCACATTTTTAAAAGACATCTCTTAATTTCCCCAGGACTCCGTCCATCCCGAGGACAACAACCGGCGCTTCATCATCTCGTACCGCCTGTCGGACGACATGATTTCCATCTACGAGCCGCCCGTTCGCAACTCCGGCATCATCGGAGGAAAGTTCCTGGAAGCCACGCGGATCACCAAGCCCGACTGCGACCCGGAGAATCCCGAGTTCTACACTCCGGCCGATTTCGCCATCGGGAATATCATCGTCGTCTTCAAGCACAGGTAAGGGGTGGACTCAAAAGTGCTATCTGCTCTGTTTCCAAAGTATGTTTAAGTATTTAGTAAGTATTACAATTAAAGTTTAAAATGGATTGAGGAGCATTTAGAAAAATTCATTTCATGTTTTGCAAAATTATCTATAAAACTTTATCTGTTATTTGCCTTTTCCGCACATTTCTCATTTGCATATTTGTCAATATTTGCAAAATTCTCATTTGCATATTTGTGATTCCAGGTTCCAGATCACAGATGCAGATGAGTATGTTCTGCGGTATATGGAGGCTCACGCCGACACGTTCCCTCCGCAGAGCCAGGCGCTCCAGTCCTTCCGTGCTCGCCACGGACGCCAGACGGAAGACGTCGTGAAGAACACCCCTGTCCAGATCCAGAGAACGTAAGGGCAGATTCTGATCATGACGTTTGCTTCGATACAATGTAGTCAGAAACAGCTGACAAGATTTTTAATCAAGCTGCCCAAGAAGACAGGTGGTCACTATAGTCTTCATGCAAATCTCATAGATGCTTAATGCTTGTACCAATATTATCTGATGAACCACCAAAATGTAATCACATTGGGCAGGAGTTGGTACAGGTAGGACTGTTCTCGGGGTAATTAATATTGGCTGTAGTACTAGTAGTGGGGTCAATGGTGAATGGAAGTTTGTGATGCCCTTGTTGTTAGAGTAGATCTCCTGTCACTACATTTGTATTCATTACACATCCTTAGGGTCGTGGTATGCTTATATGCAAGAGTAGTCTGGAAGTAGGGACTAAAAGTTAACTGAATACATACTGTCTTTGTGTCCAGTACACATAACTGTGTAATGTGAGGGATACAGACCAGTGAACACTTGTAACCGAGTTGCCATGTTGTCCCCCAGGGGTGGAGACCTGAGCGACCTGGTCCAGGAGGTGCGTTTCCAGCTGCAGAAGGATAACTACATGAACCACAGCTCGCTCCGGGAGGCCTTCCTCTGGTACGACAAGGATCGCTCCGGCAAGATCGACAAGAGCGAGGTCCGCAACCTCTGCCGACGCTGCAACCTTCCCGTCGACGATGATTTACTTGACGCTGTAAGTTGTGTTTTATGTCCAATGATACTTTTCTTTCTTGATTTTATCTATTCAATCATTTATTTCTGCACCTGGACTTAGTCTAAGCAACACCCATTAAGTTTAACACAGGCTCTAACTTGCTCATATCAACAAAGCATCGTGAAAGTTTTGAACGCATTCTCGTTTCAATTTGTTGTCGTTTAGAAAAAGTCGTTTTTCAGAGTCATATTATTATAGCATCTATGATGAATTGGCTAATGGATGATTAGAATATACATACTCATTACTGAAACAAACAAATGCTTCTATTTGTAATTTATTCACCTTAGTATCCTTTCATTTCTTCAATTGTTACATATTTCTCAAATTAAAGTCTGATTTTTGAAAACTAAAACTTTCCTCTTTTTCTCACCACAGCTGATTGCAGAGTGTGACCACAACAAAGACGGGCAGATCGACTACTTTGAGTTCATCAAGTTCTTGAACTGGTCTTAAGAAATAAACGGATGTAGGAGTTAAGATTTAAGACAGAAAATCACTGTACAGTTATTTCACTTGCACTGCTGAGTGCTTAACAGTTAGATGTCATTTTGTCTGAAGAAAAAAAAGAATTCTATGCAAATGTTAACATAATCGTCAGTATGAAAGTTCGCACTTTCAAGTGCCTTATATGAAACGCAGTTGAAAAGTGATATATTCAGTATTGTTCTGTCATGTATATTTTGTATAAATGGCTTATATGTTTATACCGATGCAAGAGCACAAGAGATGGAATTGTTAAGTGCCTTATTGTCATTCCTATATGCCAAATATAAACAATATATGCACTGAATTCTAGCTCCAAAATCTGTTTTTGTCAAAAGCAGTTGCAGGACAAGTTTTTGAGACCATCTTTTAGTATCCTGTGCTGTTGCATCACTCCGGTTGTATAATATAAATATTGTGTGTTTTATTTGCGTGATGTCAGCAATTTTCACATATTTCTTAGCCAAAATAAAGTGTTTTCAACTTACAAACGTTGTAGTTTTCTGTCAAACCTGCATCAGAAACAACAAACTTAATGTTGCACTAGTACTTAATATTCTCTTCTTTTATATGTTCAAATCAACAACTAAAATAGAGTTAAATGACCCCATACCAATGCCAAGCAACATTTAAGTCACTGATAGATCTACAAAGGCCCTCAACATGAAGCATTTAGAAATAGCATTCAAAAGGAAATTGGTCTAAAATTCTGCCGGGCTCATAGAAAAATATGGCAGTTTGAATGAACTTTTCACGCTTGATAGAATTCCAACTGTATTTATTAAAATGAATCCCTAGGATAAACAGCTTATTATAAGTAAGTTTTTTGCTTTTCTTGCTGTAGGAACTGGTGAAAATCATTGCACACGTGAATGTGATCCACAAAATGATTTTTGTGTGGTCTAACAGTGAAAACAAAGCAGAAAACTGACATGTCTCTACAAACTGTGCACCGAAGCTAAACAGTAATGAATTATTTTTCACAAATATAAAGCTTTAGGGCAATTAACACCATGGTACCAGAACAAAATATATACAGATATAGGTCATATTCATTCATCTACTGTTGCAGCTCAAGTAACAACCAACAGTATAATACAATGGTACTGTATATGCCAAAAAGTAGTCACTCAAGCAACTGGATATGGTTTTGGAAACTGTCAGACGATTCGGATAGAATCCACTTTCGTTCATCAGTGTCACTGACGAAGGATAGTGGATTCTATCCAAAACTTCTGACTGTTTCCAAAACCATATCCAGTTGCTTGAGTAACTACTTTTTGGCGTATCTTATTACCTGGATGTCTAATCTACATCGACGGTAATATACATGTAATATCACTGTCTATTCTCATTCTTCAATACTGATTCTCACCCAAGGCCTAAAACATACCTTGGGGAGGTTTTGCTAAACTGGGCTGAGGTTTGCACTTTTAAGCTATTGGCCTATCAGAGAATCACCTAAATGTAGGTAAAGCCAATTCTCTTATTGGCTGACAGTTGGTTAGAGGTCACACCCACAAAAGTGGTAACGCTAGTTCACCTTTATCCGAGGAATGACCTATATTCGTTGTTTGTACAAAAAACGTATTTAGGGATATAGAGTCACGGACGGTGGTTTAAAATTGGAACATTTTGAAAATATTGCAAATTTGAAACCACTGTCAGCAGACTCAATACTCCTAAATGTGCTGTTTTTAAAGACAACAGATAAAGGTCACCCCACGGATAAAGGTGAAATAGCGTTAACCTCAGCACGGGTTTAGATCCCCAAGAGTATGTTCCAAAGCTCTATGTAGGAGAATACTATTAGTCTAAGCTATCAGTTCAGGTCATCCTCGTAAGCTATACGCTTTCTCCAGTGAACAATTTAACTACTCTTGAACATACATTGCAGTAAGTCTAACAGGTTTGATATGTATTTTTCCTTATAGAAAGTCTACTCTTGACATTCAATTACAATTTACTACACACCAATCTAAAAACCAACCAATTAAAAAAGAATAGAAAAAAAACACTGCACATCAAATAATAAACCTGATAAAGTCACCACAAACATCAAGCATCACCTTTATCTGTCAGGTAACCTATATCTGTTGCTTTTAAAAAAACAGGGTATTTAGGGATGGACGGTGTAATATTTTAAAAATAACATTACTGCACTATTATCAAAACATTGCATTTCAGAAGCACCGTCCATTGACTTGATATCAATCTAAATACCCTGTTTTTAAAACAACAGATATAGAAAAAAATCAAGTAGTATCATTGCATAGTTATTAGGACTTTTGAGTTTTATAAAATCTTCATAACAATTGAAAAGGGGTCAAAGCTTCACATTACATTTCACCATCACCATATCACAATGAAAAACTACAAAATTGTATAAATCCCTGAATATATAATCACCTATTTCTGCATAAAAATGAATAGAAAATTACTCAAAATATACAGCTATCTGGAAATTTATGATTATCAATGCATAGATTTTTCACCATAATCTTGTACATCATAATAATTAAGGCACTTTGGCATATTCACACTTGAATATTGCATTACAAAATTAGTAATAATTCCTCTGCAAACCAAATCACAAAATAGTAACCTGACCATAATAATCAAATATACACAACTTTTTGGATCAGGGCAATATCAAAAACCACAACTTCTTTTAACAAGTCATCATAAAAAATATCAACACTTTGTGCAAACTCAAAGTACAAAAAAAATTTTCTGAGGGAAATGTAATGATTGTACAATTCAATGATTGACATACAAATCTGGAGTAGGGTTTGGTGTTTTTAAAAGAAACTAAATTTACTAGTTATCTGTAATTTCAAATTGAGAAAATTTGATATTCTATATTAGAAAAAAAAATGGGTGAATAAATAATATTTGGTGTCCGAATGCATATGCCCGACAGATGGCATCACCATATTCTGTGCACTGTTTTTGTTTAGAACACATGACATCATCATGTCTTGTGCACTATTTTTGTATAGCACACATGACATCACCGTGTCAGTGCGCTATTTTTGTTTAGAACACATGACATAATCGTGTCCTGTGCACTATTTTTGTTAACACTTACGACAGAACTAAATCCTGTGCACTATTTAAGCCTAGGTACACCAATTTACCTTGTTGTTGTACATTACTACCGGTGTTGTCCTTGGTGCTGAATGTCAGGCACAACTTGGATATCTTACCAGGACTATCAAAATGACTTTCCTATGCAAAAGTAATCACTTTAAAACACAATGACCTATATTCCAAAGCTGAGGTCTTTACCCTTACTGCAAAGCATGAATATTGTTTTTGTACCAACCAGAAAAAGCACATATTTACTGCAAAACGGGCGGAAAAAGTTGCGTCCTCGAACAATTAAACTCAGCGGAGCAAGCAAAGTGTATTCAAATTATTCTATGGCAGCACGTGTGATAATTAAGGGTTAATGACCCGCCCCGAGGTGTATATGGTGTCATAACGCCTGGTCCTTTGCTATAACCACCGAATAAAACCACCGAGTGAGCGAAGCGAACGAGGTGGTTTTATGAGGTGGTAATAGCAAAGGACCAGGCGTTATGATGCCATGTACACCGAGGAACAGGCGGGTCATTAATATTATTATCATACAGCCTACCCAAACTTGCAAACTCCTGTATGACGCATAGATCCCTTGGTACTATACGTGTGAATTCCTTTGTCGAATTTCTGAAAATTCACATATGTTCTTTGGTACATACATTTGTAAGGAGATTACAGATTGCATTTTGAAACCAAAATTTCCTCAGAAAATATTGGTAACATTGTAGTCTTTGGCTCTTTAGAACATCAATGTTAACAGAAGGAGTCATTCCCCCCTTCTTGCAGTCTGTACTTATTCCCTCTGCTCTGGCATATGTTTCGCTCATTTTAATTGGCCAATGCCTTCATATCCAGTGTGTATCGCTCCTTCTGATTGGTCAGAATGAATCACCGGTGTCGATTCATTCTGACCAATCAGAAGGGCGATACACGCTGGGCTGGCGGGAATCTTTGTGTTACGGCGTCATAACAAACGTGGAACGGGGCCTTCTGATTGGTCCGCGGCGCCTGGCTATATGATAATGCATTGTAAAAGCCTGTATAATACAGTGAAATACTAACTGATCTAGAACACTTGTACCTGAAACGTTATCATGTCCCATGTATGACATAACATAAAATGACCCCCTCAGTAGCCGGCAGGTTTTCCCCCTTTACGGGGATCACTACATGCCTGTATCTCCTTCCCTTCCCTACGTATAACCTGCACCGCGGCGTAACTCCCCTCGTCGTAGATCGTGGGCGAAGGGTGGTAGTGCCAGTGCGAGAGATGGTGCACCAGTTCGTGGTTGTCCCACAGTTTGCGCTCCATGTACAGAACGTTGGGCTCCAGTTGGTGGTGGATTCTCGCTCTACCCACCGCCGCCCCCAGGTCCATACCAAACCACTCCATGTTAGCAAAAACCTGGAAATTGGCACAAGTTTGAAACATTTGATCACTTGTACACAGATTTCATTCTAACATAACAAATATGTTATATATATAAGCTGAAAAAGTTAAAGTCCTTCCAACATTGTCAGCTTACATATAGTTCCCACACCTTTTGGTGTATGGGTGGGACATTGCTATCTCTATTTTAACCATGCGCATGCGCAGGCGCGGAGGCGAGCAGCAGCGACTTACGAGAGCTCTGAGAATTTTCCTGAATTTCACCGTATTTTGTGCTAGTTACTATTATTAATCCCTGTCAGTTTATAGTATAGGCAGTACTCAAACATATCGGGAACCTGTAACACCGGTAATAGTAAAATTTTCGGTATCTAAATCAAATTCCGGACAGGTTTGAAACAATAGCTTATAGAGTGGGAGGGCTGTATACCGCGGTAAGTACACCGAGGGAAGGGCCGGGGAATCCATTTATATACTTATTTCGTTGTATGTTGATATCTGGGACTGCTTATGATTGCACAGTTTACTTAAGTTAGTAACTCGGATCACTTATACTTTTTGTACTGATATATTTCTTTCGACTTGTAACGGCTAAATCTTGTGGAATTTGCAAGAGTCTCAACATCGTGTCCCGCCGGATTTGCATGTGAATTACGGACAGAGTGGGAGGGCGCGCAACCCGTTTTTGACTTGAACTCACTTTGATAGCTCATTTGGCGATTTGAATTACATATATTTGGTTAACCACTTATATTTTTTGTACTGATATATCTGCTCCACCTTGTAATTTGAGAACTCGTGTGGATTTTGTAAGAGTTACATCGTGTCCCGCCTGATTTGCATGTGAATTGCGTACAGGATGGGAGGGCACGCAAACTGTTTTTGATCTGAACTCACGATTTTGATTTACGTATCTTGGGTCGAATCGTCAGATAACTTTGTGTATTAATTGTTCTGAACTCACGATTTTGATTTACGTATCTTGGGTCGAATCGTCAGATAACTTTGTGTATTAATTGTTTGCAATTTGCTGTTGGACAGCAGGCACCATCGGCCGGTGTGGCGAGATTGTTGGACAATCCTGAGTATTGTATTCGCTGTTGGACAGCAGGCACCGTCGGACGGTGTGGAGATTGTTGGACAATCCTGAGTATTGTATTCGCTGTTGGACAACGGGCACCGTCGGACGGTGTGGCGAGATTGTTGGACAATCCTGAGTATTGTATTCGCTGTTGGGCAGCGGGCACCGTCGGACGGTGTGGAGATTGTTGGACAATCCTGAGTATTGTATTCGCTGTTGGGCAGCGGGCACCGTCGGACGGTGTGGAGATTGTTGGACAACCTCGAATAGTCGCTGTCGACAAAATGGAATTCCACTGCACATGTATACTTCTGGCCCTTTGCCTGTTGCTCAGCAAAGCCGAACCAGGGTCACAGCCAAACACAAAACAGATAGGTAAATGAAGGAAATGTCACATGTACTTTCAGATCTGACTGTACTTCTGACTGGGCCACGTTTGCTTTCATGATTAAGCACAGTGGGGTGAATGGGACTTATTTCAGCCGCAACAAATTGCTGATGCACAACGATAGTACAAAGTTGTCAATGATTCTAATACTGCTCTTAAGTGGAGATGTTGAGGTGAACCCAGGGCCTAGACCACCGAAGTTTCCCTGTGGGAGCTGTAACAAGGCTGTACAGAATGCTCAAGCTGTCATTTGTTGTGATGACTGTAATAGATGGTATCACAAAGACTGCATTGGGATATGCTCGGAAGTATACACTGTATTAGAAACCCACAAATCATACTCATGGATATGCTGTGACTGCGGCGTACCAAACTTTGCATCAGACATGTTTGACATCACTGACGACAGCTTCCATTCAGTAAATTCATTTGATACGCTGAACTCCAGCACAAGTTTGCCAGGTGACACACCGACGGCCACATCCACTCCACTTAGATCAAAACAAGGCAAAACTCACACTAGAGGTAATGGCCACAAAAAGAACAAGGCTAAACTCCTGCTGGTAAACTGCCAGAGTGTTCGAAACAAAACTGCTGAATTGGCAACTGTCATTGACACTTATAAGCCAGACATAATAGCGGGCACAGAATCATGGCTCAATGAAAACATATCAAGCAGTGAAATATTCCCTGACAACTACATAGTACACCGTAAAGACAGACAAACTGGCCCAGAAGGTGGTGTTTTTCAGGCAAACAGGGATGATCTGATTGTCACCCACAGACCAGATCTGGACACAGACTGTGAGATAATCTGGACACAAACCCAACTTACAGGAAAGAAACCGCTTATGATTGGTACATACTACAGACCTCCGTCGGACCAGGGCAATAGTCTGGGTGAGCTTGACAGCTCTATAAATAAAGTGGGAACTAAGATAAACTCCAACAATGTGATCATTCTTGGAGATTTCAATACCCCCGGTATAAATTGGGATGCCAGCACAACAGATAATGCTCAGAACTATACAGGACAGGCACAGAAACTACTGCATTAGTGGATAACCATGGGCTATTCCAAACAGTTCAGGAACCAACCAGAAATGGTAATGTCTTGGACCTAGTCTTAGTTAACAACCCAAACATAATTGAAAAGACCGCAGTAGTTCCGGGAATAAGTGACCATGACATGGTTCTAGTGGACGTGAACTTGGCACCCAAACAGAACAAAACACCAAAAAGGAAAGTGTATATTCGCACGAAATCTGACAAGCCGGCTATCAAGAATGACCTTGAGGACTATGCAACAAACTTTAACATGAGAACAAAAGACATGTCAGTGACACAGAAATGGGATGACTTCAAAGGCAAAATGAAGCACACAATGAACAAACATATTCCTAGTAAAATGACATCAAGCAGCTACAACCTGCCCTGGTTTAACAGCAACTTAAGAAGGCACTGTCGGAAGAAACAGCGTCTTTACAATAAAGCTAAGAGAACAGGACAAGAGGAAGACTGGAATAAATACAAGAAAGTAAAAAAAGGAGTTCAGAAAAGCATAAGAGCAGCACACTCAAAGTACGTGGCAAACATACTGGGAGAAGCTATAACTGACAAACCTAAAACATTCTGGTCATACATAAAAGGCCTGAGGAGAGACCTTGTCGGGGTAGCCACTCTAAAGGTGGGGAGCACCATTATTAGTGACAGTGAGAAAAAAGCAGAGGCACTCAGTTCACAGTTTAAAAGTGTATTCACAGAAGAAGACACCACAGACATGCCATCTCTTGGGCACCCCTGCACCCCTCCTATGGAACAAATAGAAATTTCTATTTATGGTGTAGAGAAAATGCTGCAAGGCCTTAATCCATCCAAAGCATCCGGGCCAGACCAAATACCTCCTTGGTTCCTCAAAATGACAGCCAGTGAAATCGCACCTGTTTTAACTAACATTTTCCAACAATCGCTTGACACAGGAGAGATTCCTAAAGACTGGAGAGATGCAAATGTATGCGCCATTTTCAAAAAGGGAGATAGAGCGGTCCCCAGTAACTACAGACCAGTTTCACTTACCTGTATTTCCTGTAAACTACTTGAACACATTATCCATAGCCATATAATGAAACACTTGGAAGGCCACAATGTACTAACGGACTACCAGCATGGTTTCAGAGCAAAGCGATCCACAGAAACACAGCTTATTTTAACAGTACGACATAGCTGGGGCACTGAACAACAAAAGACAAGTGGATCTAGCAATTCTTGATTTTACTAAAGCCTTTGACAAAGTCCCACATAGCAGACTGATATCAAAACTAGAGCATTATGGAATTCAAGGTACCACACTTAATTGGTTAAAGGCTTTCCTAACGAACAGAGAGCAAACTGTAGTGGTAGAAGGGAAGGCCTCAGCTCCAGTTAAAGTAGCGTCTGGAGTTCCGCAAGGAACTGTCCTGGGACCATTGCTCTTCCTCTTGTACATAAACGACTTGCCAGACCAGCTCGATTCAAGTGTGAGGTTGTTCGCAGATGACTGCCTGTTATATGTAGAGCTCTCTACAAAGGAAGATTCACTACTTCTTCAGAAAGATCTGAACACCCTGGAAGAGTGGCAAAGGAAATGGCTTATGCAGTTCAATCCGGATAAATGTTATATCATGCACATAACAAACAAACGAACCCCAAATGTATCCCCCTACCAGTTCTGTGGTCAGACATTAGCAACAACAAAAACCCACCCATACCTCGGTGTTACATTAACAACTGGACTGAAGTGGCCCAGGGGTGTCCATGTTAACAAAATAACAACCAAGGCTAAACAGACACTGGGAGTAATCAAACGCAACTTGTGGGCATGCCCAGCCAGGGTAAAATCACTTGCATACACGTCACTGGTAAGACCAAATCTTGAATATGCTGCAACAGTATGGGATCCGTATACAAAGAAAGACAAACTTAAGATAAACTGGAAAGGATACAGAACCAAGCTGCCAGATTCTGTACAAACAACTACAGCAGAAATGCTAGTGTTACCAAAATGAAAACAGATCTGCAGTGGACATCACTTGAAGACAGGAGGAAAATGTCCAGACTTTGTATGATGTACAAAATGACCAATAAACTGGTGGACGTACCGACTGATAAGTATCTAACACCAGCTCAAAAACGAACTAGAAACAGTCATGCTTTCAAGTACCAGAGTTACCAACCTAGGATTGATGTGTTCAAAAATTCCTATTTCCCCAGAACTATTGTAGAGTGGAATATGTTATCACCAAGCACAATAGGGGCGTCTTCTCTGGATAGTTTCAGAGAACACTTGCATATAGATGTGCAAAAGTTAGGTGTGACGAGTCGTTCAGTGTAATATAACCAGCTGCTGCCGCGCCGCGTGCCTGCGAAGCTGGTGTGTTACGCCGAAGGGCGGTTATACCGGCTATATAGATACAGATACAGAACCACTGGCACCACAGCACACTTGATACAGATCTAAAGTAGGTGGCATTGATAAACAATTTTCAAGTGATTCTGGGAAAATGTTGAAGTTCAGTGTTTGCATTGTAAGCAACCCAAGTTTTGGCATATCTCAGACCAAATTTAGCTGCAATATTTTTAAGCAAATACAATTTGGTAGAAGCCTTCACAAATACGCCTTTTAAGGTATGACATGTAAAATTTGCTTATTGAAACAATTTATTTCAAGTTAGTGGAATATTTGTGCATGGATCTCTTGAACAATGAACCTCTTCAACGATGTATTTGAAATAATGCACACTTTTCCAATATTTGTAGATCAGCAGTCTCACCTGAGCTACTGCAGTGGGTATCATCATCCCTCCTGACCCCCCCATCACCACCTGTACATCCTGGTCCCTGTCTATCATGATGGTGGGGCAGGTGGACGACAGTGGACGCTTTCCTTGGCTGGGGGAGGGAGTGAAGAACCATCATTGACATGCAATCGCTTAAGTTATAAAGCACCCTGTATACGCTAGATAGCATATATCAATCAGCTTAGTTTATCAGTTGAACATAGTTTTCTTACTAGTATGTAGTACTACACAACCTTATTATATTTCAGCCATACATAGTATGGTGAAATATATTGTATTCGTAATGTTTCTTCTTTCTTCTTCTTCTTCTTCTTCTGCTTCTTCTTTCTCCTGTCAAATCTTCAAAGTGATTCATCTCCGCCGTTCCTGGATCGAATGACCTGAAATTTGGCACAGGGGTAGAATGGGCCAATACCTTGATGCTTTTTTTCAGTTTTTTCATATCTGCCTCTAAAATGATTTTATTGAGATTTTTTGGTCAATTTTAGACCAAAACTGTATATTTTGGCTCCTGTACCCTGGTATTACAACCAAATGAGCTGAAATTTGACAGAGATGTGCCTTGATAATGCCCCCATATAAATTCGATAACACTTTTGGTGTACAGTACAACAAAATGCTTATTTTTGCGATTTTTTGACCAATTTTTGACCAAAAAAGGACACTTTTGGCCCCTGTACCCTGGTATTACAGCCAAATGAGCTGAAATTTGACAGAGATGTGCCTTGATAATGCCCCCATATAAATTCGATAACATGCTTATTTTTGCGATTTTTTGACCAATTTTTGACCAAAAAAGGACACTTTTGGCCCCTGTACCCTGGTATTACAACCAAATGAGCTGAAATTTGACAGAGATGTGCCTTGATAATACCCCCATATAAATTCAATAACACTTTTGGTGTACAGTACAACAAAATGCTTATTTTTGCGATTTTTTGACCAATTTTTGACCAAAAAAGGACACTTTTGGCTCCTGTACCTTGGTATTGCAACCGTATGAGCTGAAATTTGACACAGACCTTAGACCTTAGACCTTAGTTCCTCCCGCAACACTGTTGCATTGGTCGACTCGTCGAGCATATCTTCTCCAAAGCGTGCGGTCTTGCGCTGCTACTGCCATGCTCTCCATACTGTTTAAACCCATTTTTCTTCCATCATTCAAGATTGTCCGTCTTAGTGTAGTTTTAGGCCTGCCCCTGGGGCGGGTGCCCTTAGGAGCCCATGACATAGCTGTTTTTGTTGTTCTTTTGTCGGATAGACGCCATACATGCCCAACAAATCTCAATCTTCTTCTTCTGACTGTCTCACTGGCTAGAGGCACCTTAGCTCTTTGCATGAGCTCTTCATTTGTGACGTGGTCACGCCAGGAGATGCCTAGGATTGTCCTAAGGCATTTACGTTGGAAAGTGTCTAGTGATTGCGTTACCTCTGCAGTGCATTTCCACGATTCACATGCATATGTGGCTATTGGCATCACAATAGTCTGGAATAACTTTAACTTTAACGGTACACTGATTTGCTTAGATAGCCAGAATTTTCTCAAGTATTGCCACATACCAGTAGCTTTGCCAAGCCTAGATTTGACGTCTTCTTCTGTGCCACCAAACATAGTAATAATGCTGCCTAAGTAAGTGAATTTGTCGACATACTCGATTACTTCATTTTCAAGCACGATTGGTGCTGCATTATGGATTGTTGTCATTGCTTTGGTTTTTTCTCCACTTACTCTGAGTCCAATTTTCGCCCCTGTGGTAGAGAGTCTTTCTGTGAAACCTTGCAGATTCTCACAACTATTGGCCAAAGCAGCTAAATCATCTGCGAAGTCGAGATCACTCAGTGACCCGTCACCAAAAGCTATGCCATCTCCGACTTGTTTGGTCTTCTTCAAAAGGAAGTCAATGACAATAACAAATAGAAAGGGGGATAAAATACATCCTTGTTCACTCCCTGTTGCGACTTCAAACATTGTAGTAACTCCAGTCTTGGTTTTGATGCACACTTAGAGTTCTCGTACAAGGATTTAAAATAATGGGATATACTTCTCAGGTATGCCGTAAGCTCGAACAATCTTCCATAGGGATTCTCTATGTACAGAATCGAAAGCTTTTCGAAAGTCAATGAAGTTGATTGCAAGTGCTGTTCTGTACTCGTGCGACTGTTCCACTATGTTACGAAGGGCGAAGATCTGTTCAATAGTTGATCTACCTTTCCTGAAACCTGCCTGCTCCTCTCTTAAAACTTTGTCCACTTCGTCTTTTAGTCTATGCAGGATTATACTGCAGAATACTTTCCCTGGTACAGATGTTAGAGTTACTCCCCTCCAGTTATTACAGTTGCTGGGGTCTCCTTTCTTGGCTATTTTAACTATGACCCCGTGTCTCCAATCATCTGGTACCTCCTCTTTTTGCCAAATCAGGTTGAACAGGTAAGATAGCTCATCGAGTAGCTTTTCTCCACCATGTTTGAGAAGTTCAGCCGAGATGTTGTCAAGCCCTGCGGCCTTGTTGTTTTTCAGCCTTCCTATAGCTGCTTCTATCTCTGCTTTTGTGATGGGTGATTGGTCTACTTCTACGCTATCTATGATGTCATTCTCTTCTATTTCTAGCAGCTCCTCTGGTATTGGTTGGTTTAGCACTTCCCGGAAGTGTTCGACCCATCTGGCATCCTGCTCTTCATCTGATGTCAGCACTGTACCGCTTTTGCTCTTAATGGGTGCTGTTGTTGTTTCTTTGCCTTTCGGGTTGGCTATCTCCTTTACAATACGGTATAGTGTACGCGAGTCATTTCTATCTGCGGCTGCCTGTGCTTCTTTATGCTTATCGTCCAACCACTTCTGTTTGTCTTTCTTACAGGCTTTCTTTACACTCTTGTCTAAGGAACGATAATGCACATCATGCTCTTGCCACTCACTGTTGGAATTTGTTTGGTCCCTAGCAGCTTTTGCTGTCTTACGTTCATCAATCAGTTCCCAAGTTTTTCCAGAGATCCAACGTTCTCTCTTTGTGCCCCTTCGGCGACCGACCTGCTTCTCTGCGGCCTGCGTGATAACTGAGCTAATATTCTCCCACTGTTCTTCTATGTCATCACTTCTTTGTAGCACCTCAAACTTGTTTTGGATATCAATTTGGTACTGTGTATTTACTTCACATGAAGAGCTCAACTTTTTTACATCAAAAGGTTTAGGGGTGTTGTTTTGTTTCTGTAGTTTCTTGAATTTCACTCTGAATTTTCCCAATACTTATGGTCAGAACCAATGTCAGCCCCTCGATATCCACGTACATCTCACTAAGCAATGCTGACCTCCATCTCCGGTCAATACAGATGTAGTCTATCTCATTTCTAGTACGCCCATCTGGAGATGTCCACGTGGTTTTATGAATACGTTTGTGGGCAAAGAATGAATTTCCTATGCTCATGCCTGTCACACTAACTAGGCCAATAAGTCGATTTCCATTGTCGTTTGTTTCTTTAGCACTTCCAAAGGGCCCTATACAGCTTGGCATGTCTCTCCTGTTCGCGTCGATCTTGGCATTAAAGTCACCGAGTAGAATTTTGATGTCATGACTATGCACATTATCAATCACACCCTGCAGTTGACAGTAAAATCTATCCTTGGTTTCATTACTATTCACCTCTGTCGGAGCATAAGCCTGTATAATTGTCACTTTGGCATGTGCTGATTCAAATCTAGCAGTTATGATTCTGTGCCTTGATAATCTAGCAGTTATGATTCTGTGCCTTGATAATCCCTTCATATAAATTCAATAACACTTTTGGTGTACAGTGCAACAAAATGCTTATTTTTGCGATTTTTGGCCAATTTTTGACCAAAAAAGGACACTTTTGGCTCCTGTACCCTGGTATTACAATTAAATGACCTGAAATTTGGTATAGATAGGCATTAGATACTTGGTAACAAGATTCAAGTAAAATTTTTGACATAAACAACTTTAAAATGATTAATTTTGGCACTTTTCTGAGGGGAAATTTGTTTTCTTTTGGCCTCCTGACGTGACCTTCCGTGACCCCGCACAGAGCCACACCTGTGCGCGTCAGCCGGAGAGTTAATTGAATCAAAGACCTAGCCAATCAGCGAAGAGGAGGCCAAAGGCTAATTAATATTCATAAGCGGGGCCTCATGATCCCGTATATAGCAGTGTTCCCGCCAGGGGGAGCGAAGCCCGCCTAAGGCTCTCGCATTTTAGACTATTCAGAAGGCTTTATATTGTATCAGTTCTTAGGGGCATATCTATGATAATCGCAGCAGTCACTTAACTTCTCTTCAGGAGTTTAGCGTAACACTATTTCAGGTCAAACCGTCAAAGGCAACTAAAAACAAACTTTAACGTTACTGAGTTCAACAGTACTTATAACTTGTTATCCGAAGTTGAAACGCTAGCGATGGTATTTTCGCTGCGCTGTTAGCTCCGTGCGACTGTTGTTGGCGGTCTTATAACGGTATATTTTGCACCCCTGTACCCTGGTATGAGTAACATTTGGTATAGATAGGCATAAGATAGTTGGTAAAATGATCCAAGGAAAATTTTTGGCATAAAGTACTGTTTGAATTACAGCACTTTTTTGGGGGGGAAAATTGGTTTTCTTTCGTTCTCCATGCCATGACCTTTCGGACGTTCACCCCACCAGGGCTTTAGCCAGCTCGAAACTTTTTTCCGTCAGCCAATCGTCGCGAAAATTAATTAGAAGGACCAACGTCCTTGGAAGGACTGAACTGAGACCTTGAAAAACGGGTTTTAATGAGATTATCGTATGCGAAAGGGCACCGACACACATTGTCAACAATCATAACAATAGCAAAACAAACAGTGTGTGGCTTTTACGGCCGTGGATGGCGTCCCCAAGCCGCCTGAAGCTTCCACCAAGGATTTTTGTCCGTCAAGGTTGACGGATTGGTTTGAAAATTTTTCCGTCAGACGCAACAAATTTCCGTCAATTGACGGAAAAACGGACGCTGGCTAGAGCCCTGCACCCCACAGAGCCGACATCTGCACCTGCGTCTAGCTGGCAGGAAGAGTTAATTCAATTAATGGTTCAGCCAATCAGCGAAGAGGAAAGCGAAAGCTAATTAATATTCATAAGCGGGACCACACAATCCGTTAACTTGAAGACTCAGGCCGTACAGACTTCTCGCCAGGATTTTTTCAAAGCGTCGGACAGGGGTCCGGGGGCCGCCGAATGTCCCTGGCGGGGTCCAGGGGCAGGGCCACTGTGGGGGGGGACCCAGGTGGGCGAAGCCCCCCCGGAAGCTCTTGCATTTTAGACTATTGAGAAGGCTTCTTTTATCAGTTTTTTTAGGGCCATATCTACGATAATCGTAGCAGTCACTTGCTTCTCTTCAGCAGTTTGACTTTAAAATATTTCGGGTCAAAGCTTCAAAGACAACTAAAACCTCATAAACAACAAACTTTACTTAGCTCAACAGTATACAAAAATATTGTACGGGTTGCCATCCTTAGTTGAAGCGCTTATTTATAGCGCTAGTATCTTCGCTGCGCCGTTAGCCGCCGTGCGACTTTTGTTGACGGTCTGATATCCCTACGTCGCCGCCTCGCTGATACTAGTATTCCCACGGACATGTTTCAAGAAAAATACCCAGCAAAAAACGCTGTTCTGCGTCAAATTCTATTCTATAAAACATGTGGGACTCAGTGTTACAGTCTAAATATTTTGTAGAAGCACCGCTGTAGGAAAGAAGGTCCAAGCAATGTAAAACATCACGTAGCATGAAGTTCGCTGTCAACTGGCACACAGCACATGACTGTTTGAAACTCTAAGTCTAATCAACAGCTGTGTTTGATTGATAGCCGGCGGTCCTTTGATGAAGTCGGCGAAAGGTGCGTTAGTTAGAAAATCTGCATTTAGTTTTGATACGTAATTATAAGTTAGACAGTGGCGAGAATGATTATTTTCTCATCAATATTTCTCTTCAGAATTATTTGAACTTAATTGTACATCTAAACAATTGGCTTACCTGTGCAATGTTTATATGATTAATGATCAGTGTACTGAAATCATGTGTAACGTATGGCTCCTAGTCAATAGATCAGCATTTTCTCTATAGTGACCACCTGTCTATAGTGGCCACATTTCCTAGTGCTGTTGTTGTTTGACATAAACTTTGAACATTTAAATTGTAAGTAACTTTAAACTGCCAGAGTTTCAGCCCAATAAAACACTCTCAGCGCCAGGGTATGAACAGACTGACCAGACAGACGAAAATAAATCCTCGAACAAGGTTCAATCGTATCTTCCGGGTCTGGCAGGAAGTTGTTAAACTAAAATAAGAATAGGCTCGATGGCTGATTGCATACAAAGTAAAACAGTTTAACAGTTTTACAGCTTGAAGAAAACAAACGCTCCTACAGTACCTGCACCTGCTTGATAAGTATTAAATCGTATGCCCTACTTGAATAAAAAAAGTTCACTGCAATAATAAATGTACCCACATCACAAGGAGCTTATACTTTTTTAAACTTACACCTAGTTATCGTACTGAAAATTGTTAATGACATTACATGAAGTCATTCAACAATTTTCAGTCATGATGAAAATTTTCTGAATGGAAGGTGTGATTATTGTCATTTTCTGAAAAATAGAAGCAAGCTCTGTTTTTACCTGGAATCAATTCACAATACCAGTCCACTTTGGGGGATAATGTACTGTTAAGAGGATGTTCCATTTTTGCGCAGGGGTGATTTGGAACAGTCCAATGTTGCGTGGGAAGGGGTATGGCTGAAATATGCTGTATTTGCTCTTAAGCAAATGTCGGCCTTTCTAGTTTTTCCACTTTAATACAAATGTCTTGTTCAGTGTAAAATAACATTTGTGCTAACAGTGCAAAGTAAACACAAACACACACACACACAGACCTCAAACAAAACCATTTTGTGAAAGTTACAACTGGAAACAGTCCTTTCAGAGCTATGGTTATAATTAACTACTACCTGTGAAGGGTCTAAACAGAAAGATTAAAACACTAACCTGATGAAATTTTTTGAAAATGGTGGAAAGTGTTTGTCATCTCTGGGAAAACCCGGGCTGGAGAAATCCGCCATCTCATTGTTGAGGATAACTCCAGTAACCGGCGAATAAACGCCCGACCCGAAGTAATGATTGATCGTGCTTGTGACCGCAACGGCATCGCCGTTTGCCGCAAGAACGGATACATGCGTCGTTCCATGATCCTCCGCATTGTAAAACCGTGCTCCATAATACCCTTCATCGTCGTCACTCGTGTGGTGTTTGTACTCGTTAATTTTTGTTGCAATCCTTTCAGCGTACGAATCCGAGGTCAGCTTTTTTACCTCGTCGGATACATCCTCAAATTTAGCGTCACCTAAATGCGTCCTTTCCGCGGCGGCAAATTTGAACGCTTCCGCGAGCTTGTGAACCGTTTCTGGAAGATCTTCTTCGTCAAGACTTCTTGGGTTCAAGTCAAATTCTTCTAATAACTTAAGAATGAATTGAAACACTGCGCCGCCCCCCGGTGGGTCTGTGGTGATCATTCTCAAGCCTGACGACTTTAGTTCCGCATACTCCGGCCGCGTTAGGTTCACTTTGTAGTTGGCTAGATCGTCTCCGGTTATAATACCGCCTCGGCTTTGGATATTTGCGACGAGGTTTCTCGCGATGTTTCCGGAATAGAACACATCTCCGCCGTGCTTGGCCATGCTGTCTAACGTTCTTGACAAGTCGGACATTTTGTACTTTTTCCCCTCCGTTAGTACGTTGCCTTGCGGGTCACAAAAAACGTCACAAAGACCGGATGACTTGACTTTGTCTTCACTGGCCTTGAGCGCGTGTGCGAGTGCCTTGTCTACAGTAGTTCCCGTCCGTGCGAGATCGATTCCGGGCTGTAAGAGGTCGCCCCATGGCAGTTTCCCGTAGCGCTCGTAAGCCTTCATGTGACCTTTGACCGCACCAGGAACGGCAATTGCCAGACCACCTGCCAAAAATCGACAAAAATAACGATTATGGTCAAAATCAACAACTGGGTGCTGAAAAGCTATCCGATGGCTTGTTACCCCAAAATATGTCTAAAAAAAATTCATACTGCTACAAAAGTTTTTTGAGAAGTTTTTTCTTTAAAGGTAATCATGCTTGAGCTGAGAAAGGTGTTCCCCAACAAATCATAATCTTATTTGCACAAGACGCAAGTAAATGCAAGCTAATTGTAAGAAAGCACTTTGTTAGACCCACCAATTTCCGTCAGTGTTCTGTTAGTCCCGAACATGTCCCTTGTGGCTGCCGCGGGCGCCATCTCTCGAGCATCGATAACTTCTGCTGTTCCACGTGCCCTGGAAAATACACAAGAAATCTGTGAATATCACTTATGATAGTCACTGGTCTGTATCTCTCCTTACACAGTGAACGAATTTCACATACACACATCTACTGAACAGAAATAGCGTGTAATTCAGTTTGAGTCCCTAATTCTTGACTACCTTTGGATAAGTGTACCACCTGACTAGGACTTGGTCTGTGTATGTGGTGGAAAATCTAGTCTAACATGCTACACTAATCTAACTCGGATTTGCCATTTCAACTTTCATCTAGTAAATTTTATTGATCACAGTTAAGATATTTTTTTACCTGTCATAGATGACGAAGAACGCCCCTCCCCCTATCCCCGCGCTGTGCGGATGTTTGATCCCGAGACAGTACAGGGCAGCGATGGCAGCGTCCACGGCACTCCCTCCGCGCTCTAACGTGTCCGCACCGATCTGGGAACACTCCGCTGAGTCGGTCGCCACCGCTGCATGCTGGTACACGGAATAACCCTGGTGATGTGGGAAAAAATATTTTGATTATGTTACCCACGGTAAACATTCTCTGACGAGAAAGGTAACATTTGCAAGCAAACATATTATTATAATGTTTAATCGTAACCTTCACATGCTGTATTCTAACACTGATGACACATCTCTAAATTCAGTGACTGAGTCACTCTGTACCAAGACATTTGCTCCATTATGTAACCAAACATTGCTTCTTTATTGGTTACCATGGTGACAGCTGTCTGGTCCAGGTCGTTGACCTCATTTGATTGGATAAGAAGAAGAAGAAACAGAACAAAAACATTATGTTTACCTTCCGTGAAAAGAAGCCACACCACAAACTGAGACCACTACCACACTAAATCCCCTGCTGTACATGTGGTTACTTGCAAAACTGTGTGACCCAAGGGGTAATAAATTGGAAATATGCACCATCCTATATACAGAAAGGCATGGGAAAGTATTTTCAACTTCAGAAATTGTTATAGGATCTAGTATACAGATTTGCTCTGGCACCCCGGGGATTTGGGAATGAATCAAGGTATTGAATAAAAGGTTATTGAGGGCAGTCAAATTGAATTACCAGTAATGCCCCTAGGCAAATACTCCTAAATTAGACCAGGCACAATGCCCCTGTATTTTACACACAAGGATCTTTTCTATAGAACTTAAGCAAGGGTGGCAGACTCACAGTGTAATTTTGGTTGGGAAAATGAAGAATAAAGAGAATGTTAAGGAGAAAATTGACCACATACTTCAAAAAGAAGAAATCTGGGTACATGTACATTGTCCACATATTTGACAAACTGTCAACTTAATATACAATAAGCTTTTTATTTGTAAGAAATAATTACAAACAACATAGTCAATGTACATTAATCAAGTTTATGAGAAAATTGACCATCTATGACACCTGTTTCATTCAGGAATCTACCATTGTTAATAGAGGGGTGAAAATAATTACAAACACCTGTCACGAGCAACTTATTCAGAAAGAAGTTACTCCCTAAGGAACATAAATTAGAATTATAACTTGATTTTTGTGCATCACGTTCAAATTTTTCCAGAAGAATAGAATTATTTTACAACTGAAAAATATCTAACAAAAATCTCTTACATTAATTCTCAACCCTCTAATACAAAATGGTTCATCTCAGTTTAATGTTACCAAAAAAACACCTGCCCTAAGGCAAATTAAATCCAAAATGGCCGCCAGTTAATCCTGTTCAGACAGTTCTGATTACGATTTCTTTCCTTGTTTACCAAATTGATTACTCATTCAGAAATAGTTTAGGCACATAAAAGGCCTACTATATTTGTTAAAAAGCCTACAGAGTAATTCTATACACTAGCAAACAGCGCATGTTGACACAACAGCTAATACTTAAAGTACAGACTACTATTACCAATAGAGCACTTACTAGTGGGCGTAATTACAGTTACACGTACCTGTAAGAGTCACGTGCGTTTTAGCTCATTTTTCTCTTGACTAGTAATTGTTTGCGCCTGTCGAGATATATAACTCTAGAATCTATTTTCATTATGAAAAGTTGAATATTTTCACCTCAATGTATTTAAGACACTGCACACAATAAAGATTGAAATTAAAATCAATTCAAATAGCCAGCAGCGAAATACCATATGTCAGCTTTGTTGATACTATAAATAGTTAAAATTTAGTATTCTATGTATTTGCCCCTTGCTTAATGATTTTCATTTTTTGCTTACTATTTTACTTAACAATTCTTTTACCCAAACAGTATTCCAAAGGCGAGAGGAATTTCAAAACTTCAAGATCTTATTGGAGGAAGTGACCCGGAAAGTTGTCTTATCTTGATCGACTTCGACACAAGCGCTTAGCATGGCAACACAACTTGTTTGTAAATACTGAGTTTTGTACGTTTTTGTACATCGTAAACTTACCTTGTATGTTTCGTGCCCGTCTCGGAGCGGGCCCTTGTAAGCCTTCCAGGCAGGCAGCCCGAATCCGGCGGCGATCAGGAAGAGTACGACCGAAGCACACAGGTGGCAACACACGCTACACCGTGACGGTCTCCCCGGCCCAACCGCCCGCTCGCCCTTGTAGCTGTTGTCGACGAAAAGGATGACTTCTTCGAGCTCTCCCTCGCTGGAGTCCGACTCCTGGTTCAGGCGGCTGTAGCGGGCTGCTGCCCGGCCAGTGATTTCCCTCATGCCGCCGGTTTTGGTGTGATTTTGGCGGGTTTGTTGAGAGGAAATGTTCAGGTAATTTTTATCCCACCTGTCCACCCGTTACAAGCTACACCCA